>NC_088418.1:47111404-47201404 GCF_034236695.1 Oncorhynchus nerka | reverse complement strand
TTATTTAAGACCAGTTTATTATTAATTACCCATTCTGACACAGACTGTAACACCTTATTTAAATTTTCAGTGAGCTCACTGGCTTTGGGTGCTGACATGTAGAATGTGGAATCATCCGCATACATAGTCATTCTAGCTTCGTGTAAGACCAGTGTCAAATCATTTGTAAAAATAGAGAAGAGTAATGGCCCAAGGCAACTGCCCTGAGGGACACCGCACTGTACATATCTGATGTTAGAGGAGCTTCCATTAAAGACAACTCTCTGAGTTCTATTGTGTATTTACAGAGAATTACATCAACCCCCCTCTCCTTGAAACATATATTTTCCTCAATCTCTTTCTCTCTCTTCTGCCCTCTTTCTATAAACAGCTAATTAAACTGTGTAAAATTTACTCTGAGAGTTTTAGATTGAACACCTTTTGAGAGTGTATACCTTATGCTAGATATAAACATCAGTAATAAATGAAAATCAAAATATTCTAAACCCTTCCTCTTGTTCTGCTTTTGTAATTCTCATATTCACTCTCTATCTCACGTTCTCGCCAGGTCTGTTGTGTGTGTCCGTGCTTCCCCCGAGGCGCGGGTCATTCTATGTGGAGCATGGGACAGGGGTGTCGGTGGGTACAGTGCTGGCCTTCTGGTGCAGGGAGGGCTACCAGCTGGTGGGCAGTGATAAGATCTCCTGCAGCGTCTGGGCAGGCAAACCCCAGTGGAGCAACTTCCTGCCAGTCTGTGAGGGTGAGACAACACAGCTGGTCCAATCCCTCGCTAGCCCTTTCACTCCCAGCCTCTTCTCTTATTCTGTGCCCATTTCACCTAGCTCATACCCTCCTTCCCTAGCTCCCTTCTCCTAGCTGCTACACATTTCTCTTACCCTCTTTTCCTAGCTCCCTATTCCTTGCTCCTACCCCTGCAGTGATCACAGATCTTAAAAAATATATCCGAAGCGACATTATAGGTGAACGTAATTTGTCAGAGACTCAGTACTGGACTGAATTGACTTGCCTTTGACCTGCCTTCCCCTCAGCCATATCGAGGCCAGAGGACCGGGGTCTGCGCGTGGCCGTGTTGGCCTCAGTGGTCAGTGGCATCGTCATCCTGGCAATGTCTCTCTCCTTCATCATCTGCTGCCTGCAGGAACGCACTGGGAAGGACAGGGCCACCAGGAGGGACGGCAGGAACAGGTACACACAAACACACCCACACGCATTCATAGGTGCAAGCAAGCAAGCACACACACGCACACATTTGAAATGCTTTATTTGAATCCACAAATCACATATCACATTACAGTCGAGAAGGATTCAAACATTTCATAGGTCATGGATATATCGACACTTGTGGATACAGAAAGCACCTTCTTATCCATACAATAAGGCTGCCCATGACCACTGACACAGAGCAGTACCTCGTAGGACGCTTTGCCTTTGTGCGACGCAGGCCTGCAATTTGAATGCACGTACCGTCAACCTGGCCGAGACTCCCAAATATCAGCACTATAAGTTTGCACTGATAACCAAGGCTGTTCAGGCGTGACACGAGGGTCTGGTATTTCAACAAATTGGCAGCAAATGTCTGCTCCATGTAGGAGTCCATGAGCACCTCCCTCTGACCTCCCCCCACAACAACAATATGTGGCATATTTTAGAAAACACATTAATATCACACACACACACACACACACGCTCCGAACCTTTACCGGAAAGAGGAGACAGGGGTGATATTGATGGAGATGATGATAACCACCTCTCTCCAGGCGTAGAGACACGCGGTCTTCTCGGCGTAGTGAGTGCTGGCTGGAGAGAGAGGACGGGGACTGGGGCACGTTTCCCCCTCCTAAGATCTTCCACCTGTCACAGCGGCCGGACCTCCGGCTGGCTGCAGAAAGCCCTGTCTACCTGGGAGGCATGGCCGGCTTCGACAACCGCGGATACCAGAGGTGAGAACCTGAGATCTACTGTATGAACCTAAACGTGTTGTAAATATCAATTGAAACCTGCTACAGTATGCACCTTTTATAGACACCAAATATGGTTTGTTTCCACTCATTCTAAGGTCTCTCTCTCCTCTCTCTCTCTCTAGGAGTCAGGAGAGCCTACTGAAGGCCCCGATTCCTGGTCTGTTCCGGGCGGAGAGTCAGATCATCTACCCCCACGTGGTGCTCCAGAGAGTCCCCACCCCCACTGCCCCAACTGCCCCTGTCTACCCCCACAACATTCCCCCCAACTCTGCCTCCAACTCCGGATGTGCTCCCTCACAGCCACACTACATGCCCCCATATCCTACCCTGCAGTATCCCATCCACAACTCCACCCCCCAGCGAGTTCCATGGCAAATGCAGCCCCATTGAACTGTCACTGTCCACTCGCTCTCTCCCTCTCTGGAGGTCAAGTGTCAATGAGGAAGGATCAAATAACACACTATTCCCTAATAAGTGCGCTACGTTTGAGCAGAGCCCCATGCAGCTAACCTTATACAAGTTTTGGTCAAAAGTAATGCACTACATCGGGAATAAGGTGTTATTTGCCATTTGAGAACAGCCCTCAGACCCCTGTCAGCGAGATGCTTCTACTACTGCAAGGATGGCTGGATGGGACACGTGTTACTGTATATACTGTATGATATGGACTGACAGAGAGACCAGAGGGTCTTTTCCAGCACTTTCTGACTCCTCGCCTCTTCTCTCACTGAAAAAGCCCTTTCTGCTGTTTCTAGTGTATCTCTACACGGCAGAGGAGGTTTTTCTATCTCTACCATTCTCTCTGTGTCTCCTGTCAAGGCTTTTGTTCATTTTGTGGTGTCCTCCATTTTCACAAGAGCTTTCTTCCTATTAGTCTTCTGATTGGTCAAAGTCCCCTTCAGATCCGGGCCTATCAGGACACATCCACTTGTTGATGTCACTGACTGAAGACTGTGAGATGTTGTTTGGCGGTGGTCCCCAAGTCGTCACCGACCAAAGAAGAAATGGACTTAGCTGAGGAAGGTGGATACAGAAATCATCCCCAATACCATGTATGGGTGTATAATATATTATTCTTAAAGGTCATGAATATGCAAATTCATGTTTTTCATGAAATTGGATGATATTTGGATGAAAGTATGATGGCCAAAGTATGAAAAATGACTGTTTCGTCTACATTGATAAAGTTTGGATTCTTGGATTCAGGAGGCGGGATTATTAAGGGGATAGGGTGACATCACTCTAACTCTCTCATTTTAATACACAAATGGTAACATGATATTCTCTTACCTAATTTAAATAAGTACCGCCTTGTAACCAGCATCGGAGAAAGCGTGTTTGCAGAGGGGCGTGGTTTATATAGCTAAATAGCTACTCTACTGGTGTTAGCTAGTCACTGGCTAGCTAGGTCTTCAGCCAGCATGGAACTAAAGGGGGGACAGGTCGTTCAAAACTCTGACACAGTTGTCAGGTCAACACATCCGTCAGTGCTAGTGTGAACCGCAGCACCAGAAACATGTCAAACGGGAGATGTATAAATCAAATATGTATATCATTGATGCAATTTCAATGTTGTTTGAGTTGCTTTGTGTATCACTTCCTGGTAGTTAGTAAAGTAATTTTCCAACATTTTTAGCATTTATATCCCAAAATAATATAATGGGGGATATTTCTGTCACTCAAAAGGCTATTTTACATGGGAATCAGAATGACTGTTCAGGACATTTCATGATATGAGAAGGCCTTTCAGCAAAGTTCAGCCATTATTTTCCCCTATTTGTTCTAAAGCTTTGGACTAAAACTTTGGAGAGCTCCTTACCTGTCGTTGAAGTCTTTGTCGTGTGTTTTTCTACGGTGGTAGGAGACTTGGAACAGTCACACCAACTAACCTGCACTTTATGGATTTTACTGACGGGCTGGCAATAGAAATTGCAAGAACCTTGCGCTGACTATTCCCGCAATATGTTTGTATGAAAAATGGTTTCTACCTAAAAACTGATTAAAGATATTTTTGTTTAGTTGAATGTAGTGCTCTGGGAGTATTTTGTGTCTCCACGTGACCTTTATTTCCATAGCAATGTGCCCTATCCATCAACTGTCATTTCTGCACTCTTCAGCAGCAGATCAGTCCCATAGAAAACGCTGACATGCTCTGAACCAGCGTTTCACTCTGTCCTGGGGACCCCAAAGTGTGCACCTTTTGGTTTTTGCCCTAGCACTACGCACAGCTGATTCAAATCATCAAAGCTTGATGAGGAATTGATTCCATGAATCAGCTGTGTAGTGTTAGACCAAATGTGGACCTGTATAATGATGGGTGAAATGTGATCTGTAGTTATATCCATCAATATGTGGGGGGGGAGGGGCGTTCTCGTCCTGTCAAACTATCCTCAGCTCTTCTGCTACTCCAGCTTGAGGTTGAGGATGGAGGTTGAGGATGGCGGTTGAGGATGGAGGGTTGAGGATGGCGGATGAGGATGGAGGTTGAGGATGGAGGTTGAGGATGGAGGTTGAGGATGGAGGGTTGAGGATGGAGGGTTGAGGATGGAGGTTGAGGATGGAGGGTTGAGGATGGAGGTTGAGGATGGCGGTTGAGGATGGAGGGTTGAGGATGGAGGGTTGAGGATGGAGGGTTGAGGATGGAGGTTGAGGATGGCGGTTGAGGATGGCGGTTGAGGATGGAGGGTTGAGGATGGAGGGTTGAGGATGGAGGGTTGAGGATGGAGGGTTGAGGATGGCGGTTGAGGATGGCGGTTGAGGATGGCGTTTGAGGATGGAGGGTTGAGGATGGCGGTTGAGGATGGAGGGTTGAGGATGGAGGTTGAGGATGGCGGTTGAGGATGGAGGGTTGAGGATGGCGGTTGAGGATGGAGGTTGAGGATGGCGGTTGAGGATGGAGGGTTGAGGATGGAAGGTTGAGAATGGAGGTTGAGGATGGCGGTTGAGGATGGAGGGTTGAGGATGGCGGTTGAGGATGGAGGTTGAGGATGGTGGTTGAGGATGGAGGGTTGAGGATGGAGGGTTGAGAATGGAGGTTGAGGATGGCGGTTGAGGATGGAGGTTGAGGTTGTCAACATGTTGACTGGTCTTCTAGCCAAACGCTGCTCTGCTGTGGCTGCAGCTGAAGGGAGGGAAGGTTCTGTCTGCATCTAAGGTCTGTCTGTCTACCGTCCCAGTCGCTCTGCGTCACCTGGCACTTAGTTTGGTACTAACTTTTTTCTAGCACTGAAGGTTTTGAAGGTTTTACTTGTGACGATCATGCTATGTGCTTGTTTTATCCATAGAAATAGATTCGAAATAGATTCTATTTCTATGCTTTTACCTTTGCCAGATTGATATGCCTGTCGTGCATGGCTCTGTAGTAGGCTATAGATTATAGGTGTACAGTGAGTCTCAGGTTCTAGATGACTACTGTGATTGTGTGGTGCTAGTTGGCTAACACCTGTGACTCTCAGATTCGGGGTCTGAACCTGGCTCTTCTGGACCTGCTCTACCTGCTCCTGAAGCCCATACCCATCTACACCAACTTCATCAGCCACCCAGGGCCCCTCATTTCTCCAGGTGAGGCCATCACCATCCTCAACCTGGTGGGCTGCCCCATCCTCCTGGCCTGCATGTGTGTGGAGCGTTACCATGCTGCAGCCCAACCCGTTCTCTACCTGTATCTGGGGAAGTGGGAGTACCAGCTGGCCGTCTACGGCCTGGTGTGGGCCATCATCCCGAGTCTGATCATCCTCACGGGCTTCACGGAACTCGATGACCTCCTCAGCTCGCCACTGTCATCTCCGTCCTCTTCCTGCTAACGCTGGGCTGTCTAGGGAGCACGGTCTGGAAACCGAGCCCCGCCCAGAGTCAGACCCAGGGGAAGACAACTTTGTCTCTGAAGAGGAGGGCCCTTAAGAATATGCTAGCTGTCCTGGAGCCCACCGCGGTGGTGTATCTTCCGGTTCTAGTGCTCTAGACGCTCTTTTTCCTCGTGGAGTCTACAAAGCTGGATACAAAGTTGTGCAATGTTATGAAGATGATGATATGCTTCCCCAGCTTTGGCCTCTACATTGGTCTCATGTTCTACCTTGCCAGAGCCAGGCAGCTGCAGGTGGGATGTTTCTGGAGAAGAGTGGAGAGGAAGGCAGAGAAGACGGAGAGAGCAGAGTAGGCATTCATTGTGTTCAATGAATTGCTTCTCTGCCTTAGCGTCAGCCTCACCGAGTCGTAGCGGCACATCACTCCTGGGTTCATCCCTGTCATCTTGTTCAGGTAGGTGGTGGTGGTGGTAGTTTTTGAGTCTGCACTTGGAAGTCTGTGACCCGTAGGTCAATGGAGCGACTTCCATGTGATCTGCTCGTGCCAGGCATAGGTTGGTGTCTTTGGTCCTTCCTCCTCACCTCTGCTTCCCTAGCTCTGGCAGCTACATTGGTCCCATGTTCTACCTAGCCAGAGCCAGGCAGCTGCAGGTGGGGTTTTTCTGGAGAAGAGGGAGGAGGAAGGCAGAGGAGACAGAGAGAGCAGAGAAGGCAGAGGAGAAGGAGAGAGCAGAGAAGGCAGAGATAGCAGAGAGGACGGAGAGAGCAGAGAAGCCAGAGAGCGCAGAGAGGACGGAGAGAGCAGAGAAGGCAGAGCGAGCAGACGGAGACAGCGGAGAAGACAGAGAGAGCAGAGAAGACGAAGTGACTGGTAAGTGGTCCCTTAGTGTGGCACAGTTTGAGCAGATGGTGGATGAAATGCATTATGTAAATGTTGTATGCTTGTTTTTTCAACTACTATTCACTACTATGCAAATAAATTCAAAACGACCCTTTCTCAAATGACATAGCTAGTGAATTCTCTTTCTGCCACCTGTTTGTTCACACTGTCACTCACCCACCATATTTCTCTTCTAGATGAAAACCATCATAACATCCATTAGGTGGCGCTATATGACCACAATAATCAATTAACTCCAGGAAGGAATCCTAACTTTCGCTCTCAGGTACCTGTAAATGGACTGATGTCAATAGGGGACAAGTCCCCTCATGTCCCTCCTCCCTGTGAGGTAACGTTTACACCCGAGGGCCGCTGCGGCTACACTGACCTCTAAAGACAGTAACGTAGGTACAGGAGGAGCAGAGGTGGCAGGGTGTCAACCAATCAGCGAAGAGCTTTATATATAACCAATGAAGTTTAGAACAACTCAGGTTGGGGAGCGCAGGGATGAAGAGCGCACGGGCGGTACGTTTCTTAACGATCAAGCCATGGATGTAATATCACCTAGGTTACCCTATCCCGTGGTGTGTAGCACTGCTATCGCAACTCACAGAGAGTGGAAGTAGCTCTAAAACTCTAGTGAACAAAGACCAAGGAATGCGCGTCTCTTCTCTCCGTTCGTGTTTCTCTGATGCAAGTGGCAGGTGAGCTCCGTTGGTGCCCCGGCTGTGCTCAATATGCCCATGGCCATGACAGGTGCGGGAGGCTTGCAGTGCAGGCGCAACAGTAAACTAGACTCATTTCTCAAGAGGAACACCGAGCGCGGGGTGTATGAGCGGATCCGCGCATATGAACCGTGCGTGGTGGTCTCGGAGAGGGTGAATAAGGTGTTCATGCATGTCGTTCTCAGCGATGAGTGTGTGTATCTGGCTGAGTACCCGCCGCGCACCCTCACAACCGCGGTCGATTTCAGACACATCCGAGACATCGAGTTGGTAAGGACTGCCTAGAGAGTTATGATATGTGTTGGGACATAAATACAATGTTGGAATATTGTGTAATGCAAACATCAACAACTTTAGTGACTTCTATGACTTGCCTTTATGCATAATATCTATTTTTATTGGCCAAACAACAAAACCATTCTTGATTGGCTTGACTTGTTTGGTCACACACACACACACACACACACACACACACACACACACACACACACACACACACACACACACACACACACACACACACACAGGAGTTATTCCTGATTCCTGATTATATACTGAACATACTGTATGTCATTTGACCCGTTCTCTAATTCTCTGTTATCTCTCTGTTTGACCTTTGTATAATTAGTGTCCGGTACTGTCTGCCCTCCCTACCGCCCTGGGCCTGGGCTAAGTATAGTGACAGGACGCTGTGCTGCTGATCCTGTCATGTTAAGCCCTATTTAACTGCTTATGGCAGACACAGTGGCTTTGATAGCCTGACCTATTGATAGCCTGGACAGAGGCAAGCATGATAACCATGAACACAGGCTGAGGAGACCCGAAGAGACCTCACTACCACACAGTGTGTGGATGAGATCAAATTAGACAGCAATGTAGCCTGAGTGGCAGTCTGCTTTGTGTTATTATTCAAACTCCTTGACACTCATTGGATGAGATCATTTTGCATTGCCCTGTGCTCAGAGGATGGAGATTACACTTCAGGACCAATGGAATGGTTTAAAATGATCAAACTCCACCCAGCTGGGGCACCGGGCGATGCAAAATTAACTTGTCCATTGTCATGACAAATATTTGCATTATAGCACAAACAGACTGGCTAGAGAACATGGGGCCTTGGCTTGAAAATATGTGTGGTGTGTGTTCCTCTTTTTTTTTATCAAGGAGAGGTGTTTTTTTACTACAAAAATGTGTGACTAACGTGTAAACATGTGGGCAGAAGCACATGGAAATTGGAATAGAATACAATAACAGACAGCCTCTAGGTTATAGGTCAAGGGTCAGGGCAAGGAGTTTTTCCTCACCACAGCAATTCATCAGAAAAAACTACTCTGGGCGCTGTACTTTTAGTGACTGTTGGCCCAAAATAAGTGACTGCAGGCCCAAAATAAGCTGGAAATGATTTAAGCATGGAAAATTAGTGTTATTACCTGGCCATTATTACCTTATGTCACTGGTTTCCAGTTTACCAGTGTTTCCCATCTACAGTTAATGCTGTTTGAATTAGCTCACCCTGCCTCTTTCTCACAGTATAGTCTGCCAGTCCAGAAAGGGAGAGAGAGTGTGTACAGTATGTGTGTTTGTGTGTGTGCGAGTGTAATCCCATGTGTTTTTGTGTGTGGGTGTTTCTTTGTGTGTGTGTGTGTGTGTGTGTGTGTGTGTGTGTGTGTGTGTGTGTGTGTGTGTGTGTGTGTGTGTGTGTGTGTGTGTGTGTGACAGTCAGTCAGTAACCAGAGCAAGCTGTTTCCTGTGGCAGAACCAGGAGGAGCAAAGCTTCTGCAAGTCAGTGCGGCTGGGAGACTGTCCTTCTACTGTCTCCAGATATTGTTCCCAAATGGTGTCCTCATATATTGTCCCGAGAGACCGTTCACATTCACATAATGATTCAGATTCAGATGTAACCTACTGTCCTCGAATGTCATCACAGCTCCCAAGGACCTCCCAGAAACAATGATGCTTAAACAAAGTTTTAATGAGTGATCACTTCTCTGATCACTTCTCTGGTCACTTCTGTCAATGATTCTGCTCCAAATAAGACAGCAGTTCTGGTCCTGCTTTCCAGGTCAATGATCTACCAGAGTTCCTCAGTGGCCGGGACCGGGAGCGCTCGCAGCACATTCGTGTGGTCTACGCCACTGCAAAGCCATCTGGGAAGAAAAATGGTCTGCTCAGAGGAGAACCTCGCGTTCCTCCCGTCCCCTCTCCTCGCCAGCACTGGCCCATCTCCCCCTCCACGGAAGGTAAAGAACAACTGATTTTCTCTCTCTCTCTCTCTCTCGCTCTCTCTCTCTCTGAATCAGGGTATAACAGGTAAGTTACACCGTAAAGGGGTTGTCATGAATTTCATATAACAGTACACCTACTGTAATATACTTGGTAATGAGACACAGTACAATATCATACAATTTACTGTATTATACTGTAAAAACAAAAGTAAATGCAATCATAATTGTAATGAAGTAAATGAATGAATGTATTTTACTGTAGGGTTGTCTCTCCATGTCATTTCAGAAAGCTATTTACACCCAGCATCTCAAATGGTTTTGAAATCACTTATGTAGTTAGGTATAGATAAGATTAGCATTCCTGCTTTATTTTGTTGAAATATAATTTGATTTCTGAGAAATTAACCATGTACACTTGTGGGAATTGGCCTATATGGATAGGGCTAAATTGTTGAAAGGGAACAGTTTGGAGATAATGGGGAAATGATTGTTATTTTGTTGAGCATAGGAAGGAGTCATAAGTGCATTCAGATGTGTACCGCGGCAAATTTACTTCACAAGAAGCAAATAAACGACCCAGGTTATGACATGTCATCTTGTAACAGTACATCCAACATAAAGGGCTAAGCTATTGGATTGCACCCAATTGGTCATTTTCATTTAAAGGATTCATATAATATTCAATAAATATAGTACCAAACATCCGATTTGGACCAAACTTCTACCTAATAATGAGTAAGACATGATGAATCCCCTCCCCCCAAAATCTAAAACCACCCACTGACCCCCCCACACCAATTCTTCTCAAACAACCAGTAAATAGTATCAGTTCTTTATGTCTGGCAAGTAGTATGGAGCTGCGGCTCAGTGTAATGTTTCTTCATACTATGTATTGTATTCTCAGTGAATTTGTTGATGGTTGTTTTCCCCTGTTCAGAGAAATTAGTCATTTAGGTTGATAGGTTTATCATCATACATCCTGATATTATCAGTGTGAATAAGGTGTGAAGAATTCCCCCCCCCCCTCAATGTTTAAGGGATAGAAAATGACATACAGTGCATTCGGAAAGTATTCAGACCCTTCACTTTTACCTGTTTCTTACATTACAGCCTTATCCTTTTTCTTCTTCTCATCAATCTACACACAATAACCCATAATGACAAAGGAAAAACAGGTTTTTAGAAATGTTTGCATAAAAGTAATAAAACATAACTGAAATATTACATTTACATAAGTATTCAGATCCTTTATTCAGTACTTTGTTGAAGCACCTTTGGCAGCGATTACAGCCTCGTGTCTTCTTGGGTATGACGCTACAAGCTTGGCACACCTTTATTTGGGGAGTTTCTCCCATTCTTCTCTGCAGATCCTCTCAAGCTCTGTCAGGTTTGATGGGGAGCGTTGCTGCACAGATATTTTGAGGTCTCTCCGGAGATGTTCGATCGGGTTCAAGTCCAGGCTCTGGCTGGGCCACTCAAGGACATGTCCTGAAACCACTCCTGAGCTGCCTTGCCCCAGTCCGAGGTCCAGAGCGCTCTGGAGCTGGTTTTCATCAAGTATCTCTCTGTACTTTGCTAAATTCATCTTTCCCTTCATCCTGACTAATCTCCCAGTACCTGCGCTGAAAAACATCCCCACAGCATGATGCTGCCACCACCATGCTTCACTGTAGGGATCGTGGCAGGTTTCCTCCAGATATGACACTTGGTATTCAGGCCAAAGAGTTCAATTTTGGTTTCATCAGACCAGAGAATCTTGTTTCTCCTGGTCTGAGAGTCCTTTAGGTGCCTTTTAGCAAACTCCTAGTGGGCTGTCATATGCCTCTTACTGAGGAGTGGCTTCCGTCTGGCCCCTCTACCATAAAGGCCTGATTGGTAGAGTGCTGCAGAGATGGTTCTCCCATCTCCACAGAGGAACTCTGGAGCTCTGTCAGAGTGACCATTGGGTTCTTGGTCACCTCCCTGCCCAAGGCCCTTCTCCTCCTATTGCTTAATTTGGCTGGGCACCCAGCTAGTCTTGGTGGTTCCAAACTTTGTTCCATTTAGGAATGATGGAGCCATTGTGTTGTTTGTGACCTTCAATGCTGCAGACATTTTTTGGCACCCTTCCCCAGATCTGTGCCTCAACACAATCCTGTCTCAGAGCTCTACGGCAATTCCTTCGACTTCATGGCTTGATTTTTGTGGGACCTTATATAAACAGGTGTGTGCCTTTCCAAATCATGTTCAATCAATTGAATGTACTACAGGAAGACTCCAATCGAGTTGTAGAAACATCACAAGGATGATCCATGGAAGTAGGATGCACCTGAGCTCAATTTCGAGTCTCACATCAAAGGGTCTGAATAATTATGTAAAAAATTATTATTATTATTATTATTTAGCTTTGTCATTATGGGGTATCGTGTGTAAATTGACGAGGTTTTTAAAAAAAATTCAATTTTAGAATAAGGCTGTAACATAACAAAATGTGAAAGAAGTCAAGGGGTCTGAACACCTTCTGAATGCACTTTATTGGTTTCCTTACCCTGTAAGCAGTCTATGGACATGGGGAGTTAATTTGTTTGCTAGCCTCCTCTCCTCCATCCTCTCCTCGCCTCTTTTTGAAAAAGGTCAAAGGTAATCGAGTAGCGGAGGCAAAGAGAGGAAACGTGTAAACAAATGCACTTGTGACTCTCCTTTTCCATTTGCATGATATAAGGCAAAATTATGTTTACAGGGCTGGAATCCCGAAGTAAATGCGTAAAATGATAAAAACAAATGTATCTAGTTGTGAAGACATTTCATAGAGAAAAGGGTAAGTAGCGTATCGTTTTTTAACGTTTGCATGCTTTTCTCCTTCGAGAAAACGGCTGATTCAAAGGGGCGTGGCGGATCATAAAACACTTCTGCGCTACCTGCCGCGAAGATGCTCTTGTGCATCCTCTGTCGAAGTAAGTTATTGAAGAGGGCAGCAGACTCCTTTGCTTGCCAACTAACGAAGTGACACTCTCCTCGATCACTCGACCACTTACCGGTTTACGTTTTACGGAGGAGGGGAGGACGGAGGAGTCGAGAAGAGGACAGACTAGCCCAATTGAGAATCTGTCAAGGTATGACAGCAAGCCATGCTTTGGCTTTGTATACCTGGCCGCTGTTTCAAACGCTAACCTTTTAGCATTTGCGGCACAAATCCAATGCAAGTCAATGGTACCTATATTACCATTTTCACACTTCATATCCATCTCATCTATAAATTACACCATTGATACAGGGCATGGCAATTTAGGTACATTTTTCCATAATTCATTACATGTAAACTTTTCAAATCAAATATACATAACCTTAAAAAATGAACAATTCAAACAATAAATAATCGATGCAACTTAATTTAATCAAATCGTGCAAAACTGAAAGCACAAACCACCGCATTTAACGACAGCAAGGTGACTGGGAATATGGTCGAATACAAACAGTGTAGTTATTCCCTCCGTAAGGCAATTCAACAGGCAAAACGCAGTACAGAGCCAAGAGTCGCAATTCAATGGCTCAGACACGAGACGTATGTGGCAGGGTCTACAGACAATCACGGATTACAAAAGGAAAACCAACCATGTCGCGGACACTAAAGTCTTGCTCCCGGACAAGCTAAACACCTTCTTCACCTGCTTTGGGGATAATACAGTGCCACTGACGCGGCCAGCTCCCAAGGACTGTGGGCTCTCGTTCTCCATGGTCGACGAGAGTAAGACATTTAAGTGTTTTAACCCTCGCAGGGCTGCCTGCCCAGACGGCATCCCTAGACGCGTTTTCTTGCGCAGACCATCTGGCTGGAGTGTTAATGTTTCCGTTTATGTCCCCACTTGCTTCAAGATGTCCACCATTGTTCCTGTACCCAAGAAAGCTAAGGTACCTTAACTAAATGACTATTGCCCCGTAGCACTCACTTATGTCATCATGAAGTGTTTTGAGAGGCTAGTTAAGAATCGCATCACTTCTACCTCACCTGACACCCTAGACCCACTACAATAAACGTCCCGCCTCCATCCACAGATTACGAAATTGCCATCACATTGCATTCACACTGCCCTATCCCATCTGGACAAGAGGAAAACCTATGTAAGAATGCTGTTCATTGACTATAGGTTAACCTTCAACACCGTAGTACCCTCCAAGCTCATCATTAAGCTTGGGGACCTGGGTGTGAACCCCATCCTGTGCAACCTGGTCCTGGATTTCCTGATGGGCCGCCCCCAGGTGGTGAAGGTAGGAAACAACATCTCCACTACGCTGATCCTCAACACAGGTGCCCCACAAGGGTGCATGCTCAGCCCCCTCCTGTACTCCCTGTTCACGCATGACTGCGTGGCCACGTCCGCCTCCAACTCAGTAACAGTCTGTCAATTTGTCAGTCAGTCAGACATGGTTAGTCTGGTTGAGTGGTTGATGGTGTGTTAGTGTCTTTGTGTTGGGGGAGGGGAAGGGGTGGGTTCTGAACTGGCAGTTGCTGGATGAAAGTGGCAGTTGTAGTTGGTCGGTGCTGTGTCCAGGGTTGGTGCTGAGATCGGGAAAACCTGGGTTGGTGTTGGGTCTAGTGCTGTGGACCTGGGAGAAACAGGAACTGGCGCTGGGTTGGGATATGTAGAGGGAAGGAAAGACAACGTGAGGAGCAAGCATACACACAAGGGATCCCTAGACCCAAAGGTCAACTTTAAGGTTTAAGGTAATTTGATTTGGTTATTCCAAAAATCATTTCAGTTTAAAATGTTCAACAAGTTAAAATTCAATCCATCACTAATAAAACATTCCAAATAGTAAACTTTTCAAACAATAAGTTATCAATTCAAATTAGGCAAAAAAATACATGGTCATTCAATCAAACAAAAACAAAAGCAATCAATTAATTAAAAAAAATATCAAAATATGTCAGTCTATTCAGTCAGTCAGTCAGTCACAATGTGTCTTTGTGTTGGCGGAGGGGAAGGGCTGGCAGTTACTGAAAGGAATTGGCAGTTGTGGTTGTTCGGTGCTGTGTCCAGGATTGGTGCTGGAGTTAACATGCCTCCTGGATCTGGGTTGCTAAGGAGCAGGGGGAAGAGTCAGGGGCAGTAGGGGGTATGGTCAGGGGCTGTTGGTGGTGGAAGTGGGGAATCAGGGACAGTAAGGTGTAGGAAGGAGCGATCAGAGAAAGTAATGGACCGGGGGGGAGGGGGTATGATGAGTGGTCTGGGGTGTTGAGTTTGCTGGCGTCTGGGTTTAGGTTCTGGAGTGGTCATTTGGTCTGGTCTCTTGTTGGTCTGTTGTTTATCTGGTCTTTTCCGTTTGGTAATTTTTGTCCAGTTTGGGTCGTCGTCATCCTCTAAGAACTGGAGTTGTGTGGTGAGGGGGTCTTCCGGTTGTATGACCTCTCTCAAAACCGGCTTCACTTTGACCAGGGGTTTGGCGGGGATGGAGGTGGCAAGGAAGGGATTCATTGGGGGTGCAACGTTAGAAGTACCTTCAGGGATGGGGGCTGTTTCTGGCACGTCTTGGGTGGTGACAGGGATAGGAGCTGTCTCTGACATGTCTTGGGTGGTTGTGGAAAGGTCTGGGTCTTCGTTGCTGTTGTCTGATGGAGGGGGTGGGGGGGTTGGTGGGTTTGCAATTTGGGTTGGTGGCATTAGCCCTTGCCCTGCCGGTGCAGGAACTGGGTAGGTTCAGAAGAAATGGCCCAGTTTCCCACACAGGTTGAAGGGGCATGTGGAGGTACAGTCGAAGAGGGGGTATGCTCGTGGTAGTATTTACAGATATTGCAGATGATGACTGTGCAGAATGCGGGCTGATGGCCCAGTTGGCCGCAGTTCCTACACAGTTTGGGCATGCCGTAGTAGTGGACGGAGCCTCTATTTCCCAGCGTGATGGTGCTGGGGTTGCGTCCAGGACACTCCTAGCCACTGACCTGAGGATAGCAAACCTGCTTAACCAAACTTGTTTGTCGTAGTCCTGAATGCATTCATTGTGAAACTGTACTGTAACTACCTTGGATGTTTTGTTGAAGAGGGGGTATAGAGTTTGTTAAAAAGGGCTGTATCTTTGCAGTTTCTGAATTTCAACCAAAACTGTTCTAGTAACTGGGGGGTCTTGAAACTGGCTTCAAATGATTATTGTGGCCCTGTGTTTTCACCACGCAGTTCAGACGGCACAAAGCCCATACCTCTCTGTAGAACTGCCCTGCCGAATTTCAGGCAGGTCATGGTTTTTGGTCTGGCGGTTGTTGCTGCTGCTCCTGCTGCTCCCCAGCGATTGACAGTACTGTCCTCAGCAGCCTCCTTGTTGGGGATTAGCGTGAGCCTCACTGTGTTGTAGCGGTACATCACTCCTGGGTTCATCCCGCTCATCTTGTTCAGGTAGGTGGTGGGTTTTGAGTCTGCTCCAGTTCTTCAGAGGAAGGAAGGACATACCTGGAAGCCCGTGACCCGTAGGTCAATGGAGGGACTCCCATGTGATCTGCTCGTGCCAGGCATAGGTTGCTGTCTTTGGTCCTTCCTCCTCACCTCTGGTTCCGGGGGTGATGCTGGCTTGTCTGCCCTGGGTGGTTGGCGGTCTGCTGGTCCTGGTCTGGTTGGTGGTGGCCTGAGGGCAGCTGGAAAAAAAAGGAAGGCAGGGGACGAGACCTAGGGTAGAGGGAGTAAGCCTTGCCTCGGCAACACTCTACTCGCCGCAAGTCAGCTGGTCCGTTGCTCATTCTGGATACTGGGGGGGTTCGGACTCATGTCGGGCCGTGGTCAAGCCACTGTTACCCTTCCGTCTTATCCAGTCCTTCAGGCATTTCCGCTGGACCTGAAAAGCAGCACCAGCCACGGTCAAGCCACTGTTACTGCCTCCTGGTTCGTCCAAAGAAAAGGATAGAAAAGGCCTCCCAAGTGGCGCAGCGGTTACTACAGACCCGGGTTCGATCCCAGGCTGTGTCGCAGCCGGCTGTGACTTGGAGACCCATGAGACAGCACACAACTGGCCCAGCGTCGTCTAGGTTGGGGGGGGGGGGGTTGGCCCGGCCGGGATGTCCTTGTTCCATCGCGCTCTAACTACTCGTTGTGGCGTGCCGGGCGCATGAACGCTGAGTTCGGTCACCAGTTGTACGATGTTTCCTCCGACACATTGGTATGGCTGTTTTCTGGGTTAAGCGATCAGTGTGTCAAGAAGCAGTGCGGCTTGGCAGGGTCGTGTTCCGGAGGACGCATGGCTCTCGACCTTCGCCTCTCCCAAGTCCGTACGGGAGTTTCAGCAATGGGGCAAGACTGTAACTATCAATTGGGGAGAAAGCAACCATAGAAAATGGTCACCAACCAGAGTCATAATGCTAACTTTAAGGTTTAAGCCTTGCTGCCACTTCAATCTGTTCCCTATAAATGTAAAAAAGAAGGGGCACTATAACCACATAACGGTTCAATTGATACAGCATTCTCACTCATGGGTGCACAAATGTAGCCTCTTACAAGGCACGCCTCAAAATATGTTAATGAGCCAGAAACAAGCATACCATGCACCTGCTAGTGGTCAAAAGGTTTTTGGAGCTCTAAAGATGCGGTACTGTATTCTGTGGGGTGGAAGTACAGTACCTTTCGAAATACAGCAATTCTTTCCCCGCAACGCACCATCATTTGTCTGCTGCAGTAAAACAATTCTGAGTATTCTACTGATTCTAATAGCCCAAATTACCGTGTAAATGACAGTTTTTCATTACATTGCTGCTCTGTCTGTCATACTCCAGCCTATCTGCACCGTCAAATCCTCACTTCCCTCTGCTGTAAGCTTCTTAAACCCTATAGCATTGACGTACCGTATGTTTGCTAACATAGAGGTAGTCTCTCTCTCCCTGCCATGCATCCACCTGCCCTACAGCCAACGGCCTGCCCTGACCTGGGTTAGGCTGCCTTTGGCTGGATTGCGCTGCGTGTGCCAGGGGCTTACCTGTGTAAGGGTTAGGGCTAGGAGAGTTAGGAGTTTACGTATCAGTGAAAGTGTGATGCTTAGGCACTTACACACACACACAGGAATTCACATTATCCTCTCTGACACGTCACTGTCACTGTTGCTACATTCCCAAAGCCTGTTCTCTCCAAAGAGATGAGAAATTCCTTCTCCACACACCCTCTCTCCCCCTCCATCTTTTTTCTCTCTCCTCTTTCCCTCTCTCTTTTTCTCTCTTTTTCTCTCTGTTTCCTCTCTCTTTCTCAGCCTCCATCTGCCTTCCTCTTTCTTTTTCAGTCTACCTTCCTCTCTCTCTCATTCTGCCCATTCGACAACTGTTTCCCAGTTAAGTATAAATTACCGGGTCTCATCAATGTAAGGGCTTCCGTTTACATAGAGTGATCTCATAAACCTCTCTGCATCCTTCTCCCCTGTCTCTGTCCCTCTCACTCTCCCCCTACTCTGTCTCTCTCCCCATCTCTCTCTGTCCCTCTCACTCTCCCCCTACTCTGTCTCTCTCCCCATCTCTCTCTGTCCCTCTCACTCTCCCCCTACTCGGTCTCTCTCCCCATCTCTCTCTGTCCCTCTCACTCTCCCCCTACTCTGTCTCTCTCCCCATCTCTCTCTGTCCCTCTCACTCTCCCCCTACTCTGTCTCTCTCCCCATCTCTCTCTGTCCCTCTCACTCTCCCCCTACTCTGTCTCTCTCCCCATCTCTCTCTGTCCCTCTCACTCTCCCCCTACTCTGTCTCTCTCCCCATCTCTCTCTGTCCCTCTCACTCTCCCCCTACTCTGTCTCTCTCTCCCCATCTCTCTGTCCCTCTCACTCTCCCCCTACTCTGTCTCTCTCCCCATCTCTCTCTGTCCCTCTCACTCTCCCCCTACTCTGTCTCTCTCCCCATCTCTCTCTGTCCCTCTCACTCTCCCCCTACTCTCTCTCTCCCCATCTCTCTCTGTCTCTCTCAAGGTATTGGTGGAACTCTCCTGTCGACCCTCTCAGAACCCCCAGATAGAGACGGGTGGAACGTCTCCCCTGTCCCCATGAGGTGAGACCTGCTGTCCATTCCCATTCAACAGCCATGACGCTGTCTTCCAGGCTGACGCTGGCTAGAGGGCCTTTTCTGCATTATACAGTGAGATCCCATTATCCTACTGTTACAGGAGACAGTCAGTCTGTCAATACAACACAGGTCAGGCCATGGACCATCGTGAGACAGACTGCAGGCCTGAACATGGTTCTGTGGTTTCACAGATAGTCTGGTTTATTTACTGTCTAAGCCTTTCTTAGTGGTAGCATGTGACATGGGTACATGAGCTGCAACACCACGGCCAACACAGATAGCTAGAGAGACGCTTTGTGTGTTTGCGTAGGCAGGTGGGGGCTGTAGGCAACTTGGCAACAGCGGTATGTGCCGATATGAATGACGATACTATGTACACCTCTTACTGTAACTTTTCCCACATTTTGTTGTGTTACAGTCTGAGTTTTAAATGGATTACATTGAAATGTTGTGTCACTGTTCTAGACACAATAACCCATAGTGTCAAAGTGGAATTTTATTTTCATATTTGTTTACAAATTCATAAAAAATGAAAAGCTGAAATGTCTTGAGTCAATAAGCATTCAACCCCTTTGTTATGGCAAGCCTAAATAGATACAGGAGTAAACATTGGCTTAACAGGTCACATACTAAGTTGCATGGACTATAGTGGTTAGTGGTTAACATGATTTTTGAACGTCTACCCCATCTCTGTACACACATACAATTATCTGTAAGATCCCTCAGCCGAGAAGTGAATTTCAAGCACATATTCAACCACAAAGACCAGAGATGTTTTCTAATGCTTCGCAAAGAAGGGCACCTATTGGTGGATGGGTGAAAAAAAGAAGCAGACACTGAATATCCCTTTTGAGCAATTATGCTTTGGATGGTGTAACAATACACCCAGTCACTACAAAGACACAGGCGTCCTTCCTAACTCAGTTGCCGGAGAGGAAGGAAACCGTTCAGGGATTTCACCATGAGGCCAATGGTGACTTTAAAACTGTCACAGTGGAGTAACTACACCAACATTGTAATTACTCCACAATACTAACCTAAACAACTGAGTGAAAAGAAGGAAGCCTGTGCAGAATAAAAATATTCCAAAACATGCATCCTGTTTGCAATAAGGCATTATAGTAACATTGCGAAAAACTTGAGAAGAAATAACTTTTTGTCCTGAATAGAAAGCGTTATGTTTGGGGAAAATCCAACACAACACATCACTGAGTGCCACTCTTAATATTTTCAAGCATGTTGTGACTGCATCGTATTGCGGTTATGCTTGTCATTGGCAAGGACTAGCAAGTAAATGTAAATAAATGGAATAGAACTAAGCACAGTAAAATCCTAGAGTTAAACCTGGTTCAGTCTGCTTTCCAACAGACACTGGGAAACAGATTTGCTTTTCAGCAGGACAATAACCTAAAACACAAGGCCAAATATATACTGGAGTTGCTCACCAAGATGACATTGAATGTTTCTGAGTTAGCTAATTACCGTTTTAACTTAAATTGCCTTAAAAATCTATGGCAAGACTTAAAAATGGCTGTCTAGCATTGATCAACAATCAACTTGACAGAGCTTTAAGAATTTACAAAAGAATAATGGGCAAATATTGTACAATCCCGGTATGCCGTTCATGGTCTTGTAGACTGACCCAAAAACACTCACACCTGTAATCGCTGTATTGACTCAGGGGGTTGAATACTTATCTAATCACATCATTTTACTTTGACATTACAGAGTACTGTGTTTGGATCATTGACAAAAAAAGTGACAGTTAAATCTATTTGAATCCCACTTTGTAACACAACTAAATGTGTAGAAAGTCAAAGAGTGTCAACATTCTAAAGGCACTGTAAGGTCCTGTGGTTGGCCTGCTGCCGTTCTCTTTGTGAATGGGCGTGTCTCTGTATGTAGCACCTGTTGCTTAGAAACTGGATCAATATTTTGAGATTGCTTTGCAGACAATTTAGCAGCAGCTGCCTGTTGCCTTACAATCGGGAGAAGTTAATAATAATTAGAATTAAAGTCACTTTACGTGAAGAGGTAATCGGCAAGTGACAAAAAGAAGCAATAATTTCCCACATTAGAATCAGTAAGTATATAAAAGTAGACTAAACATAAGAACAGACTCATCTGGGAAAACACTAAACATGATAACAGACTCATCTGGGAAAACACTAAACATGATAACAGACTCATCTGGGAAAACACTAAACATGATAACAGACTCATCTGGGAAAACACTAAACATGAAAACAGACTCATCTGGGAAAACACTAAACATGAAAACAGACTCATCTGGGAAAACACTAAACATGATAACAGACTCATCTGGGAAAACACTAAACATGTTAACAGACTCATCTGGGAAAACACTAAACATGATAACAGACTCATCTGGGAAAACACTAAACATGATAACAGACTCATCTGGGAAGTGAACTAGACGGGATAAAAACAAAGACAACAGTGAATCCGAGTAAGTCTGTGTGACGAGATGTGTCTTATCTGTTTTCAGACATTCCCCCCACCTCTCTCTCTCTCTCTCTCTCTCTCTCTCTCTCTCTCTCTCTCTCTCTCTCTCGTATCCTTGCCGAAGGACAAAAGCTGTATTTTACAGGGATGGGTGACGGTAGTAGGTCATTCTCTCAGGTCTGTCTTCCTGACTCTCAATGCGGGGGAATGTAAGGGGCTTGGAGAGGGGGAGTATAGGGAGGAGAGAGGGAGTATAGGGAGGAGAGAGGGAGTATAGGGAGAGAGGGAGGTGGAGATATTGCTGGAGGTTTTGAAGGAGGTGGAGCAGGGATAGAGGCCAGGTTGGTCCTGCAGGCTGTAATGTGAGTGTGGCTGCTAAGAGGAGGCAGGCTACTTCAGGTTCTCCAGGCTGCTTGCTACAGACTGCTGGGTGGGGTGCTCAGGCTGCTCATGTGGCTCATGACTGTTTAATGTGCACCAGAGGAGAGCGTAGAGAGTTTCAGATCAGGTTCTCTGCTTTTACATACGCTCAACAATTTAAATCATAAGTGCATAGTACAAAATACGTCACACTCAGGTACAGATACACATTTAAAGGCCAGCATTCACAACGCACAGTACAGACGGCATACTGTATACACAAATAGAGACAAATAATATAAACTATATCAACATTCACCACAGCCACACACAAATCCAGTGATTCTCAAATCAAATCACATTTTATTGGTCACATGCACCGAATATAACAGGTGTAGACTTTACTGTGGAATGCTTACTTACGAGCCCATTCCCGACAATGTGTGTGTGTGCGCGCTTGTGCGTGTGTCTATAATTCACATAACAGACAAGCAGATCCTAACTGCTTAGAAACGGGAGGAAGTAGGTGAGGTACTCTGACGTCATTCACCCGTTGCTAGGGTACTAAAAACCCTATTACTGCAGTAAAACACCTACTAAAACGTGCTCTTAGTCTGACCAGTGTGTTTCTGTTCATTTGTGTGTGTGTGTGTGTGTCCATGCACATGTGAGTGCTCTCTCCCTGTCCTGGATCCACAGAGGACAACCAGAACCAGTGTGCATGTGGAATGGTCTTTCATGTGTCTTAACCAGCTAGTGCATAAACGTCTTCCTGTCTCCATCTAACTCTGGGAAGGTCTCTCTCTCTCTCTCTCTCTCACACACACTGTCCCCTGGGAGGTCATTAACACACACATCCATCCGCTGAGCTGTGAGACAGTCTCTGAACAGTGTCAGTAATCATCAGAAGATGTAACAGCCATGAAGGAGCTGCTGTCAGCATGATACAACACACAGAAGTTGGCACAAGCTTCATGTAGTCAAGTCAATATACTGTACACTGAGACTGTGCTCCACCAGGAGTTGAAAAGTCTATATAGACTATTGGTAACATGTCAAGTTAAAGGCAAGGAAGTCTTAGTAGACTATGTGCATCAGTACATATGATGCCCCAAACCTACACTGTGAATCATTTCCTGTAAAATGTACAATAACTTACTGGCAGCAATTGGCCAGGAGTAAGTTACTGTAATTAATTTCACAGTACAGCTACTGTAATACATTTTACAGTAATAAACATGTTACTGTAATCTAATTTACAGTATATTACTGGAATTTCCCATGCAGTGATATATTACCCAGTGTTCTTTGCAGAATTTCATTTTGGTTATTTAGTGGGCGCTCTTGTCCTTATAAACGTACGTTTCAACCAAGGTTGATAAAAAAAATATCACAGTCATAGCAAGTAAAGAAAATCTGTAATCGTTAGTGAAAATGTTTTTGTAGTTAAGGATACATTGGTCTTCAAAATCATTTTTATTACAACAAGACATCTCGTGATATATCTCTATCTCTGGATAGAGGCAATATATTACCGACATATTCACAGTAACTTGATGCCAGAGCAATGAAACAGAGTACAATACAGTAAAAGTGGCTATTAAACGGTTAGAATGTGTTTTCTATTCTATTTTACTGTAACTACAAGGGATTAGAGCAAGCAGGTTGGCTGTAGGCGTTTGCATATTACAGCATATTCAATGAATATTAGCTGTTATATCACTTGCACTTCTAGAGGCCTAAGCAAAGGCTTCCAAACTGGCAGGGAAAA
Organism: Oncorhynchus nerka; assembly: GCF_034236695.1. NCBI lineage: Eukaryota > Metazoa > Chordata > Actinopteri > Salmoniformes > Salmonidae > Oncorhynchus > Oncorhynchus nerka. Next base: position 47,178,224 of record NC_088418.1, on the reverse strand, counting down.
ACAGATCGAATGGACATGGATAAATGGTCAGACATTGTAAAGGTAAAAAGCCAGCTGCCAATTTGATCTGTTCCCTATATACATTGAATTGTTAGGGAACTACTACCACATATCACTTAAATTGGTACAGGACTCTCGATAACAGGTGTAACAAATTCAGCCACTTTCAAGGCATGCCTAAAATATGCTAATGAGCCACAATATTTTCCCACAATGCTCCATAATTTGCAGTATGCTGCAGTAGATATATAGCAAAACAGCAATACAGCACTATATTGTTGAATTGTATTGAAAATATAATCAGAAATGGCTAATAGTGACTATTTAATTCTATAATTATTAAAGCACACCAAGTGATATTTTATGTTTTCCATCACTTGCACTTTAGGCCTTAATAAAGCCTTCTAAACTGACAGTGACTACACGTCAAAACAGACTGAAAGGACATTTATGGCCACTCAACCATTAAAGATTTGAGACTGGCTGGCACTCTGATGTGTCCCTTAAATGTCATTGTAGGGAACCACCACCACATATCACTTAAATGGGTACAGCACTCTCACTAACAGATGCAACAAACATAGCCTTTTACAGTAATAGTCTCAAAATATGTTAATTTACTTTGCTCATTGTGCTCTAGCGACTCCTTGTGGTGGGCCGGGCTCCTGCAGGCTGACTACAGTTGAACGACACATTGGTGCGGCTGGCGTCCGGGTGTTAACAAGCGTGGTAAGGCAGGTCATGTTTCAGAGGACACATGCCTCGACCTTCGTCTCTCCCGAGCACGTTGGGGAGTTGCAGCGATGAGTGAGGAACGCAATTGGGGAGAAAAAGGGGGTAAAATACAACGACAAAAAATGCTCCTGAAGTTTGTAATTTCCATTTTGAAATGTCACTCTTGACTTTTCCCTTACGAAAAAGGTATTAACCCCTACAAAAATGTCCATTCATTATATAATGAAAATGAAAATAATAATGAAAATGTCCTGTTGTTGCAGGATTATTTACCTGTTGTAGAAAACTGGCTCAAATTAAGACCCTACATCTGTATAGACACAGGCTCTTTAAATAATTGGGTTTTCCTCTAAGGATCATGACAGTAAATCTGCACATGGAAAGATATCCACATGGAAAGATACCCTCCTCTAGCTCTTCCTCAGTGGGGATTTCGAAGAGAGTTGAAGGAAAGAGAGGAGAAGGGAGTGAGAAGAGAGAGAAGAAGTGACGAGCCAATAGAAAGTGAGAGAAAGGCTTACTGAGTGAGTGACCATGTCAAGGTTCCAGGTCAGGATCAGGTAGCTGTTTCTCTGTGCCAGGGGAATATCCTCCCTCTTCACTGCCCTCTCACTCTGCCCCCTGGTGGGCTAACACAGCATGACCTTGCTGTCCTGCCAGGAGCCACGATACGTTACCACAGTACAACTTACTCTGAGTTGTGTAATGTGGCTCAAATTGTGTGTGTGTTTGACTAGGTAAGGTGTGTGGGTGTGTTTCTGACACAGTCACACTGACTGTACCATCTCTCTGTCTCACCAGTAGGAACAGGGAAGAGGAGGAGGTGGAGGAGGAGGAGGTGGAGGAGGAAGAGGAAGAGGTGCTCCGACTGAAGACCACACGCTCAGCCTCCTGCCCTAACCCTGAAACACTTGGTCAGAGACAGGGTCTAAGACTGACCTTGCCTCGCCCTCTACCCCATCCAGTTTCCCCAGCCCCAGCCCTCTCCCTCCACTCTCCCTCTTTCTCTCCCTCTCCCCCGGGTGACCAGACCCAGATTCCCCCGGAGGCCCCTGTGGTGCCCAGGAGAAGAGGCTCGGTGCTGGCTCGCCTGCTGAAGAGAGATAGGGTGGTCAAAGAGAGGGATGGAGAGAAGGATGAAGAGGAGGGAGGAGAGAGAGAGGCGGAGCTGCATCTGTACGCTGTGTCGCCTACGTCTCGGATCTACCTGCACCTGCAAAGCTCCTGGAACAGTTACATTATAGTGAGTCATTCACTGTGTGTGTGTGTGTGTGTTATAATGTTGTAATACTGTGTGTGTATGTTGTTGTTTTTCTTCCAGAGGTCAACGTTGCTGTTGGACCCCCTCTACAGAAGGAGATGCAATGTCATGTTGAGCACCTCCCCACAGAAACAACCCCCCATTAGGTACTTTCAAATACTGTTCCCCTATCAGATGCTGATGGTATTCCCATCAGGGTCATGTTCCGTTGACACAAAACGTAAGAAAACTGATCCAAATGGGGAGGTACCACCTGAACGTGTCCAATAAGAAACACTTGTTTTGCTGCCCTAATGAAAGACAGCCCTGATACTGTTCCCCAGTTGATAGTTTCCCCCATCAGATACTGTTCCAACATGTTGTTCCATGGTCACTCCCTCCCCTGTCGGTGTGTAGTTGGGAGCGTACAGCCCACCTGTTCCGACAGCTGAGCGGTGAGTTGCTTCAGGAGGGCATCAGCCTGGAGAGCCTATATCTGCTCCTCCAGGAGCTCCGCACCGCAGCACACCGCAGCATCACCCTCAGGAAACTCTTCTGGAGGGTGAGATCACATGGATCTGTGTGTCTGTTTCTGTGACTGTGTGTGTCCTTCTTTCTCTGTCCTTCTTTCTCCATACATAACTGTGTGTGTGTGTGTGTGTGTGTGTGTGTGTGTGTGTGTGTGTGTGTGTGTGTGTGTGTTAGTCCAATGACATGTTTCCATTCCTGGTGCCGATGCTGGAAGACTCCCTCCGGAGCTGTCAGAGGCCGGAGACCAACACAGCAGACAGCCTACTGTGAGTGACACTGTGTGTGTGTGTGTGTGTGTGTGTGTGTGCACAAAGCTGACAGACTATTTTGAGTGACTACAGTGATCCTTGGTTAAGACTACCTCTTATCTTTTATAACATCACCACCAGTGCCTCTGTGAAACACCTGAGTGTGGATTAACTAAGGAACCCAGCTGGGTTTTCTTTGGGGATTTTAAGCAGCTTTGTCTTTATGCAACTAGATTATGGCTTTAATGTGGATCTCTGTGGCGCTACTACACTGAGGAGTAATAGGTCAGGTAGGTGACAGGTGACAAGTCTCACTAGCCCCCTCCAGTGGTCAAGAATATAATGGTTAAACTCCATCATACCTGTTCTCATTTACATTACATTACATTTAAGTCATTTAGCAGACGCTCTTATCCAGAGCGACTTACAAATTGGTGCGTTCACCTTATGACATCCAGTGGAACAGCCACTTTACAATAGTGCATCTAAATCTTTTAAGGGGGGGTGAGAAGGATTACTTTATCCTATCCTAGGTATTCCTTAAAGAGGTGGGGTTTCAGGTGTCTCCGGAAGGTGGTGATTGACTCCGCTGTCCTGGCATCGTGAGGGAGTTTGTTCCACCATTGGGGGGCCAGAGCAGCGAACAGTTTTGACTGGGCTGAGCGGGAACTGTACTTCCTCAGTGGTAGGGAGGCGAGCAGGCCAGAGGTGGATGAACGCAGTGCCCTTGTTTGGGTGTAGGGCCTGATCAGAGCCTGGAGGTACTGAGGTGCCGTTCCCCTCACAGCTCCGTAGGCCAGCACCATGGTCTTGTAGCGGATGCGAGCTTCAACTGGAAGCCAGTGGAGAGAGCGGAGGAGCGGGGTGACGTGACAGAGCTTGGGAAGGTTGAACACCAGACGGGCTGCGGCGTTCTGGATGAGTTGTAGGGGTTTAATGGCACAGGCAGGGAGCCCAGCCAACAGCGAGTTGCAGTAATCCAGACGGGAGATGACAAGTGCCTGGATTAGGACCTGCGCCGCTTCCTGTGTGAGGCAGGGTCGTACTCTGCGGATGTTGTAGAGCATGAACCTACAGGAACGGGCCACCGCCTTGATGTTAGTTGAGAACGACAGGGTGTTGTCCAGGATCACGCCAAGGTTCTTAGCGCTCTGGGAGGAGGACACAATGGAGTTGTCAACCGTGATGGCGAGATCATGGAACGGGCAGTCCTTCCCCGGGAGGAAGAGCAGCTCCGTCTTACCGAGGTTCAGCTTGAGGTGGTGATCCGTCATCCACACTGATATGTCTGCCAGACATGCAGAGATGCGATTCGCCACCTGGTCATCAGAAGGGGGAAAGGAGAAGATTAATTGTGTGTCGTCTGCATAGCAATGATAGGAGAGACCATGTGAGGTTATGACAGAGCCAAGTGACTTGGTGTATAGCGAGAATAGGAGAGGGCCTAGAACAGAGCCCTGGGGGACGCCAGTGGTGAGAGCGCGTGGTGAGGAGACAGATTCTCGCCACGCCACCTGGTAGGAGCGACCTGTCAGGTAGGACGCAATCCAAGCGTGGGCCGCGCCGGAGATTAAATTAAGATAATCACTCTAAGACTACACACTCTAAACTACACAATTATCTTGGATACGAAGACGGCAAAGACAACTATGTAGCTAGCTAACACTACACTAATCAAGTCGTTCAGTTGAGTGTAATAGTTTTTACAGTGTTGCTATTCGCTAGACGGTGGACGTTTGCTAGCTGGCTAGCTGGCTAGCTGCTGGGCAGATAGCAGTGTAGACTACGTTAGGACGACGAAATACGATAATTACGCAATTATCTTTGATACAAAGACGGCTATGTAGCTAGCTAAGAAGAAATTGCTAAGATTAGACAAATCAAACCGTTGTACTATAATGAAATGTAATGAAATGTAATACTACCTGCGGACCGAAGTGCGGATGCGACCACTCGCTCCAACCCGGAAGACGACAAAATGGGTTTATCTCTGCCCCTAACCCTCTTTGTCTCCTGTGTCCAGGCTGTGTACTCTGATCGTTCAGACCCTGGCCTTGATGTTCAGAGAGACAGAGATCGAGCCGGCTCGACTCAACATGCTTACGGCCAAGCAGTGAGTACACACACACCCATTCTCTCTCCTTCCTTTATGCCTTCCCTCTCTCTCTCCCTTGATATCACAGAGGTATAGCTAACAGGAGAGTGTGTTGTCCCTGTCTGCAGAGGTGCCCTGACAGCCAGGCTGTTACTAGCATTGGTGTGTGACCCAGAGCTCCAGAGCCAGACACAGGGATCGAGGAGAGTTTCCCCAGACTCAAGACAGGGCTCGCCCCCACATTCAGAGGTGAGTGTGGGCCCTGGATATAATTGGTTGGACATTAACATTTTGTGTGGTTGTGTATACGTTTTTTATGACTTGTGTAATAGGAATTTCCAAAAGAGAAGAGCAGTAAAAGTCAAGTCGGGTTTATTACAAGTTGCAACAGGAAACACCTCCAGCCCAGAAGCAGAGAAAATGTCTAACTGACCTTCTCTGACAAGGCCCTAGTATCCTATTCAGCAGACAACTGTTCTGTAAACATCAGCCCAAGAGGCTTGCAGGAAGTCAAAACAAAAAGGCAGTGACTTTGCCAGCGACCGCAGAATCGCACAGTGTTCATCAGAACGCCATTCATACCACGCAACAGTGTATAATCCGTGTCCTTGGCCTTGCACATCCAGTCTGGTGTCTAACGCTGTCGACAGACGAGAGAACTATCCCGTAACATTCACGTCGAGTGACCATCAACCTACAATCTTGCACAAACAGAACACTGGAAACCGATGGGCGTTAAACAGAAAAGGGGGAAAATCTATAAATAGGCTGAGCATCGTGCTAATCCCTCCGCGTGAAATATCAACTTCTATTCATCTCAAATGTTCCCATCACAACTTGTCTGTCAGCTGCAGGGCCTGTTCGCGGAGTACCTGGATGCAGGGTGCTCTCTGCTATTTGAACTGGTGGTACTCTGTCAGGAGGTGAGTGCCCTTCATAGCGGGCAATGGAAAGAAACTCCCACACCCTAAGCATGCTAATATACTGCACACCAGTATACATATTAACTGTACAGTATGTCGCCTAATGATCAACTCTGTTTCTGCAGGCCAGCCGAACTCCGTCTCCAGAGCATTTTCTGACTGTAGGCTGGATCCTGAGAATACTGCAGCCTCATCCCTCTTTGGTAAGCCTCTACGTATTTGAATGGATGTACACTTCAATTACTTGATACCTCGTCTGATTAGTTGAATCTCCCTCTGTCAACCTGTCTCATGGTTGGTGTCACCCCCCCCCGTATCTCTCTATTTATCTCCACAGCTGTCGTTCGTGGGGTACCAGGCTCGGCAGGTGGTAGTGGTCCTGTCTGGGTCCCAGGCCCCTCTCAGCCCGTCCCAGGCTGCTTTGTTGTTCCAGCGCTGTAGGGTTCTGCTTGCCTGCCTGAAGTACAGCTCCCACCTTGGCCAGCACCTCCGCACGGAGTACAGAGAGGAGTTCAGGTGAGAGGTAGAATCAGTCAAACATGGTTCCAGTTCCTCTACCTTAGAAATGTTTGTTCCATTTGTGGTCTGTAGATGGCAGTGCTGCGAAAAAGTATTGTCCCCTTTCTGATTTTCTCTATTTTTGCATATTTTTGATACTGAATGTTATCAGATCTTCAATCTAAACCTACTATTAAATAAAGGGAACCTGCTTATTTTATTTATTTAATTAACAAAGTTATCCAACACCCAATTCCCCTGTGTGAAAAAGTAATTTCCCTCTTACACTCAATATCTGCAGTGACTGCAACCAAATGCTTCCTGTAGTTGTTCATCAGTCTCACGTAGTGGTGGAGGAGTTTTGGCCCACTTTTGCATGCAGAACTGCCTTAACTCAGTGACATTTGTGGGTTTTCAAGCCTGAACTGGTCGTTTCAAGTCTTGCCACAACATCTCAATTGGGATTAGGTCTGGACATTCCACAACTTCAAATGTGTTGCTTTTTATGCATTTTCATGACTTGATTGTATGTTTTGGATCCTTGTCCTGCTGCATAACCTACAGTAGCTGCGCTTCAGGTTCAGCTCACATACGGACTGCCTGACATTCTCCTGTAGAATTCTCTGATACAGAGAAGAAATGGTTCCTCCTATTAAGGCAAGTGGTCCAGGTCCTGAGGCAGCAAAGCATCCCCAAACCATCACACTACCACCACCATGCTTAACCGTTGGTAAGAGCTGCTTACTGTAGAATGCAGTGTTTGGTTTTCGCCAGACATAATGGGACCCATGTCGTCAAAAGAGTTGACTCAAGTTTGCCAAAAAGCCCTTGGAAGCACCTGGATGATCATCAAGGCACTAGGAAGATGTTCTATGGACAGATGATTCAAAAGTATAACTTTTAGTGTATATATATATATATATATATATATATATATATACTGCACTGTTCAGCTCAAGGGTAATTGTATTGTATATACTGTATACATTGTACTGCACTGTCCAGCTTACGGGTAATGGTATTGCATAAATCTTCCATCTTTTATGGTATTCTCTTGCAGGTATTATGTGAAGCTGCCCTGTGTGGAGGAGAAGTTGCCCCCCGACTATCCCATCAGCCAGCCTGCTCTACGCCTCGTCTCTCAACTGCTGGGACTTATCATACAGAAGTCCTGACCACATACACTACATTCATTTCCTTGATTCATAGACCGAAGTACTTATTGTCATATATTTTTTAGAAGTATACTGTATATCAGAGTTTCTTAAACTATGGGTCGGGACCCAAAGTGGGCCCTGTGCATGTGAGATGTGGGTAGTGAGATATGAGAATACAGCTACAATCACATTTCTTCTTAATTTGGGTCGTTGGAGGACAATTTGGGTCACAGAGGATGGTCATATACTCTATCAAACTCTCTCACAGAACATAGGGACAGGACATTGCTCTGGGAAGGTGTGCCTTTGTCTGAGTGGTGTGTGCTTTCTGAAGGACCTTAGAAGTTTCCTTTTACACCTGAGAGAGGTGGAGATAAATACGATGCGAGGCATCTCTCTCTTCTCTTCTCTCCTACACATGGCCTTGTTCTCAGGTTAACTGTCATGTAATGGCAGTCAGAATGGTCAGATTGGTTCTAATAAAAATGAATGAATGTAATCAAGGTACTGCATAATTCACTTTCTAGGATATTCAGCTTACACTAGAAATGAATAAAAATGCCACTTGTTGAGCAAAAGGCATGTTCCAAAGATGTTCCTTATTACTGTAGTAAATTATATAGGCCTACTGATTTGTAAGACCCTGTGTTCAGTATTTACTTAGACACATTATCTATTTGTTTTGATTCAGAATTGTATGCATTTATTTAGATTTTATTGTATATCATCATCTGAGTACTCTCTGTGAGCGAAGGATTGTAACCAAAGGTTTTCTAGAACTCAACCTTGTTAAATGGCCTAAAATAAAGATACTACCAGCTCTATTGTTTATATCTTGTTTCGTGTAGCTTCGCGGGAGACATCCATACTATTTGGAAATAAAACCTACAGGTTATGTAATGTCCCCCACATATATAATTCTTCATCATCAACTTAAAAATTGTAATTTGAAAGTATTTGATCCAGCCCCAAGTATGAGCGGAACTGTCTATTGCCTTCTACAATGATCCACGGACCTATATTAGCGACGGACCGGAAGCAGCATGGACTGAGGATTTCGGTTTCTGCATCATGTAAGTTGAATGAACTTTCTGTATATCCTTAGATAGATATAATGATAAACAACAAGCATGCTAAACATTTGTGGGACAAGTCTACTTTTTATGGCAGTTCATGTCTCTTCCCTATTAGTAGCTATCTATCCATTCTCATTGCAACTAATGTAGCGAGCTGGCGGGGCATGACCGTAACATCAGTAGTAGAGATTACAATGTAGCGTTAGCAAGCCATTTACACATGGTTATAATGCGATACAAATGATCTTTGTGGAGACCATGTAGCTAGCTAACCACACTAGACATAGTTCAAGCAGCAGGCGGTAGGCTAACGTTACTATTATTATCTTAGATTTAGGTATTTGAATAATGATACTATATCTAGATAACGTTACCCACTGGGACAGCTACCCAGATATGACCGGTGTGACTATAGAATAAAGACAATTGTGTCCATGTAACTTGCTGGCTGTTAGTCAGGATTAAAGCTCTAACTAATCCTCATCTTGAGAGGAAGTATATTTGATACTCTTTCTTACAGTCTGTCTGTCCACTTTACTGCCATAAAGTACGTCCAGCAAACAGAGGGGATGTTGAGAAACGGAGCAGCACAGGTAAGTGTGCAACACACCTACTCCAGCTGTTCCCCCTTAATCGCAACTCTACTGTACTTTTGTGGCTGTGACTCCTTGGCTGATTGTAGTGTAATGCGTCTTTATGCCTCTTCCCTGCAGGTTTTCAGACAGCTGGTTAGACACCAGTCTACAGACACCAGCCTGATCCTGGAGAGATGTGAGTATAGACTGCCAGGGCACTTTCTCAGGTTTCTCCTCTATTGATCACAAACAATCCAGACCAGCTGATGTCTGTCTGCTCCTCTTTCTTCCCCCATAGCTTTGACGTGTGCACTCCTTAATGTCTTCCCCTGTGGCTTTGACATGTGTGCACCCCCTCCTCCACCCCACAGCGATTAACCGTGTCCAGCTGCTGGGTCGCGTGGGGCAGGACCCTGTCATGAGACAGGTGGAGGGACGGAACCCCGTCACCATTTTCTCCATGGCAACCAACGAGATGTGGCGCTCCGGGGACGTGGAGACGTCTCCCGCAGGAGATGTCAGCCAGAAGACGACGTGGCATCGTGTGTCAATCTTCAAGCCTGGTCTGAGGGATGTGGCCTACCAGTATGTCAAGAAAGGGTATGTTCTTCACTCTGTGTCACCCTGTATATGGTGGGTTGTCAATTTCTCAGGCTGTTTCTGTTTTTCTGGGGACTAGGAGCCTGATAAGTAAATGTTTTTCCGTCTTATCTACTTAGAAGTGTCTTTGCTGTAAACACACAGGTGATAACTGGTCTTATAACAATCTGCAGAAAACGTTATATCAGTAACACATTCCTTGGGTCTGTGTGCCCCCGCTCTAGGTCGAGGGTTCTGGTGGAGGGGAAGTTGGATTACGGGGAGTACGTAGACAAGAACAACGTCAGACGCCAGGCTACCACCATCATTGCAGGTGAGAGAGGGGAACACCCACTCACACATTTCACATTCACAGACATTTTATATTTTCATAACAATTAAAACATTTGATTATTTTCCCTTCTACAGACAACATTGTATTCTTAAGCGACAACATTCGAGGGAGGGACCAATGAAGGAAGTGGCACTCTTCATCTAGGAGGAAGACTGAAGCTCTTTCTGTGTAGCTACTCTAGTGTCTATATATCAACTGACTGTTGGAGCTGTGTGCCTGCTATCTAAATGGGACAGAACACAGAGTAAAACCTCTCTGTTGACTGTAGAGAATGAGAGAATGATAGAGGACTATCTGTCCCTTGTCGGTGAGTGCACGGGCAGCTCCATTGAGTCCATCTCCATTTTGAAGTAGTCAATTTTCTTCTACTACTTCTGAGTTGGTAAACAAACTGAAAGGGTTTGTACTGCCACCTAGGGTGTGTTGTTGGAACAGGTATAAACCCAAGGTTGGGGATAACCTGCAGTTATGGAATGTTTGCTCACGAGTATAATTAATTGGCTGATGACCTGGATTGAATTATGTGATCCTTCCTTAACCCATAGGCGGTACCATCCAATTGACTACTTCAAAATGGTCAATGTCCTCAATTGCACTGTCCATGCTAAAACATGCTTATGAGTATTAAAGTACTCTATCATTCTCTGAGTGCGCCAGGGTATACCTAAACGTGTGGTTACACGTATGTATTTTAGCCACCAAAATTATGTTACTAATCTTAGTTTACGCTCATTTGTGGTATTATTGGTGGAGTACAACTAATGGAACTGCAGTTCAATGCAGGAAGAAAAGGATCATGCCTTAAAGTTGAGGACTTACGCTTGTTTTCCCAGAGAAGCCAAATCACAGATGAGAAAAAGAAATGGGTGATGTGTGACTGACATAAGGCTGAACCCAAAACTATGACTGTGCCAGTTTCATATTGAATGTTATACCACCTGTTTTCTTCTAGGCATGTCTTTCTGTTCTATTTCAAACATAGTTTGAAACTTGTAACTATTTGTTTATTTTTGGTTTCATTCCACTTTAAAGTTGTTGTTTTTTCCCTTCGGAAACCAGACACCAGGTTCTCACCTCCATTCTGTCTGGGCAAATGTTGTACGCATGTTGTTTTAATGTACTTGTATGTATCATGTAGAATATTTAAAAAAATCCCCCCAGAACGTTTGCCTTTCTCTTAATTTCAATATCCACACATTAGTGGAATAATTTCATGTTTCTTCGCAGAATGTCCTCTTTGACCTGTTCCTTGGCAGACCACTCTAGAGTTGCGGTTGAAGTTATTGCAGTAAATTGGCTATTCAAGCGCTTTTTTTTTTAAGGCTTTAACTTGATTGGTTGATTTGCATTTCCGGGGAGGCAGTGTTTAAGAACGAAGAATTCTTGTCTTTCTCTGATTTGTTACAAAAAAATAACGTTGATGTTATTTAATTGGCTTATTCGCTTGTCAATCAAAGACTCGGGCTCAAAGCCTTTTGATTGGTCGCGGAACCTGTTCAATCACAGACGGTCTGAATAGAAGGACTCGTTTGATTGGTTTTGACGCAGATGGACAGGAGCAGGTCTTTCTCAGTTGTAAAATTCCCTATTAATTTCTGACCGAAATTATTGCGAAGTGTTCATGCGAACAGTCTCCATATACATTGTAGGTGTTGCGCTAAATGTACATACATTGTAATGTATGTTGCCATTTATCGTGAGACAACCTACGCATATGAAATGCAAACACTGTAGGGTTTTTAGTCTGATTAGATGTCGCTACTCTTCTCCCTGCCCCCACCCGCATTCCTGCCTGTCTGGTCTGCTCTGGACGTGAGTAGCAAACTTCATCAAGGAATACGAGGAAGAAAAAGTCCATACAAACTCTGTGCCAAGAAAATAAACAATACCCAACACGGGGCAGCCTTGCTCTATTCTTCACCCTTTTTTAAATATTGTAATTCGGGGACAGCCGTTTTGTTGGCAGCACTACTGCGTGTATTACGTCGTTGTAGCGACATCAACTTAACTACGTTTCTTCACTGAAGTTGTGCGTGGACGGAGTAAAAAGTAACATTCTGCGGTTGGAATCGCTGCAAGGTGGGTGAAGGAGTGTTTGCTATCTGCGCTGCAAAGTATCATCAAGGGAACTGTCCTCATCTAACGACGCATTGTGAATCAGAGCGGTCGCATCGCCAAGGATGGAAATATTGGACAGTACTGAGTCCTTTTTACACTGGGATAGGAATCTCAGTGAGCTGTCGGAGCCTGGGGAAAACGAACATGTCTTATACAGCACAGTAAGTTACAGATAGGCAAATATTATAAACACTACGAACCGTTATGGCACTGCCACACTTGTCAATAGCACTTGTATTATTATTGATTACCATACCAAGGTTCTCGAGGTTTCACTGGGCTGGTAGTGAATATATGCCATCCGTCAAATTCATCCGTTTTTTAATTTCTTAATCATATGATTTTCAATTGAGTCACTGCTGTTTTCAATGCAAACTATGATTCGCCTATTTATTGTCCTACTTAGACACCACACGAGTGAGCTCGGTGGATGGGCTAATTTATCAGTTATTTGGCTTGGGGTGACGGATAATGATGGATCCAGCTGGCTCAGAGGATGGGAACCAGACACTTACACTAAACTGAGACTTTCTCCACTGTCTAGATTTGGTGTGACTGACGACATTTCCTTACTTCTTCCGCCAATGCCCTAGATTAGGGACACTAGCTGGAATCTTAAAACGTCAGTGAACCCACACCATGCTGGTCTTATTTCTGTGTATCAGAAGTCAACCCTTCTGCCTTCTACACCTTCCCAGTTCCAATGTTCTCGAGCTCCAGCATGCACATTGCACTGTAACATAACTCAGCAAAGCCATTGTTATTAACTCACAGCAGAGGGAACTGTGTCCACAGACCTGCAGATCCATGCCGCCTGTGGGAATAGTAAATCCACAGGCCATGTGAGAAGAAACTGTACAACCTCTGTGTGAGAGAGTGAGTAGCAGGCTGTGTGTGTGAGCGGAGGAGAGGTTGATATTCTCAGATGGCACGAGAACAGAGCAGTGTCTTTGTTCAAGTCGTCCATGCCCCCCTCCTCCATTCCTTGGGTTTGAAGCCTACACACACACACACTCTCTCACTTTCTCTCCCCGGGGTTTGTTGACATGGCATTTCTCACAACAATGCAAACTGTTCTCAGCTGCAGAGCTGAGCTCTCACCTCCCCTGGTACTGATTGGTATGTATGTGTGTGTACTCTTGAGACTCCCATCTGGATCTCCCATCAGGGAGAAGGGCACATCTCTCTGCAACTCCCTCCCACTGGGTACAAACCAACGTTGAATCAACATTATCAAGACTGGACGTTGAACAGACGTCTGGGCTTTACATCGAAATAGAATGAGTCGTTTTATGTCATTCTACTTCTATGGATTCGCGAGGCCGGAATTCAATCCAATCGCGCCTCGTCTGCAGTTGCACCCTTTTAAAGGCAACGCGCCACATTCGAGGAGGCCGCAGATGTCAGCTCCATCCCGGACTAATTCCATTTGCACAATGCTCTCTTCGCTACTTGTGCCTCATACAGGTCTACGTAGCTCTTGTTTCTCAACACGATAACGCAGCTAGTCTTTTTTTGAGGCGGCGTCATCACATCTCCTCTCCACAACGACCTTTCCACACCACTCACACCCCGTTCAGAGAAACCCCATCCGCTCTTCATAGACGACTGCTCGGAGATAGTCAGTCTGAAGGACAGTCACACACAGCGGTTATTTCTATTACATGTTTGTCTTATATACCCAGGGCCGATCAGTCCTTAGAGAAACAACAGCATGACACTTGCCGTAGCGAAGGCAACATAAAGGAACGTCAGTTTGACTGACTTTTGGCAGAAAAGCTCATTCAGACTTGATGACAGACACTGATGTGGTTTTTGCTTACAGAGGAGATCTCAAGGGGAAAAAATATCTCTGCCCAAATATTTACGAAGCGCTTGCAGTCCGGTTTTTCGCAAACATCTAGAATACGTCGCTGCTGGGGCCCGTTTTTTTGCCTTATTCGTCAAATCCCGTGGTTTAGCCTGCCTATTATCAGACAGCTGCAGTATTGCTTTGTTCCTATCATACGTTTTCCAGACATGATTCATCTTCTCCCGTCTACGCACAAACACCATTTATGTTCTGCGTTACAGCCTACCAACCGTTCTATATATACTAATCAAGTCGCAGTCTTGTGTGACGATCAAAGGAGGAACTCCCTAGGATCCTAGTCCTAAATCTATGGGTTTATAATACTCTGTCATTTACCATCCCTGTGTGTACTTTCCTGCGTACCTCGTGGTAGTTCCGATTGTAGCCCTCACCGTTCTTTCACAGCCCTACTGTGGAACTTACATTCTACACTTTTTTATGACTTTATTAGTAGTAAATATGCTAACTATGCGTCCTCTCTCAGAAACTATCACGCTGTCAGCCTTGCACTTCTCCTCTCTGTAAGGGTTGGACCAAAGGGTATTTATTGCTGTTTTGCAGCCTTGTAAGGCACAGTGTGTGTTGATGATGATGATGATGAAATTCCAAAGTTGTCTTGTCTATGGAGTCTCGTCCCTGAATCTGCCGAGCAACAGATCGAGCCATTGTGCAGACCGTGGCGATAGACCTCTGGTGAGAACATTGTTTTGTCGCTACACTCCTAGAAAAAGTGGGTTCCAAAAGGGTTCTTCAGGTGTCCCCATAAGATAACCCTTTTTGGTTCCATGTAGAACTCTCTGTGGAAAGGGTTCTACGTAGAAGCCAAAATGTTTCTTCCTGGAACCAGAAGGCTTCTACCTGGAACCAAAAAGGGTTCTTCAAAGGGTTCTCCTATGGGGACTCCCGAAGAACCCTTTTAGGTTCTAGATAGCACGCAGACTGTACTGTTAGAGCTGCTGAAGAGAACAGAGAAGGCGTCTTTGGTGAACGAGCCTATCACGACTGAGTCAGTGAGGTCATAGAGGTGATTTAGCTCGGGAAAGTCCATTAACAGCTCTGCTAGTTCAGCTCACCCTGCCTAGGCACTTGGATGACAGGAAGTCCCAGGTCTAAGATTCATAAATCTGAAGCCACCGGCCGGCCCACAGGAGAAAGTCTGTATGCCGCTGTGTTTGTTCTGTCCATATTTAGAACGAGTGAGAGCTACAGGAGAGGCCAGGGAGCAGAGATAGGCCTGAGTGGACCGATTGTACCTCCTATGTGTCTTGACTGGTAACAATACTTTCTAGATGTGTCTTGTGTAGTATATTAACACGTGGACATATTCATAAACCATTATGTCTAGGAGTGTTCAGTGGAAACGCTACGACTGGTTTAAACTGATCTGAGTGTTGTGGAGCGGAACCAGAGGCAACAGGATCACCCTGACCTGCAGGTTTGGTTATCCTAACCCAGGTTACTGAAACCTCCCCTGTGGTGTCATGCAAATATTTTCTCTCTGAGAAAGTTGGTCGCCAGAGGACATATCAAATCAAATTGAATGAAAAATCCCTTCTGACATCAGCTGAAAACCCAGCCTAAAACCTCAAACAGCAAGCAATGCAGGTTAGAAGCACAGTGGCTAAGTAAAACCCCCTAGAAAGGCCAGAACCTAGGAAGAAACTTAGAGAGGAACCAGGCTATGTGGGGTGGCCAGTCCTCTTCTGGCTGTGCCGGGTGGAGATTATAACAGAACATGGCCAAGATGTTCAAATGATCAGCAGGGTCAGAAAAGAACGATACAGTGCAGCACATCAATCAGTTCAGAGGTGTATTAGGAGGGGTAGGTGGAGGGTACGGTTGGCAGGCTTACTTTAATAGAGCCCTCTTTCATTCTCTCTCAGTACTGTATATGCCGGTTGGACATGCCTATGAAGGAAAGGGCGCACACGCACGCACGCACGCACGCACACACGGCTAGTCAAACAGAGCGGGCTCTCTCATGCTGTGTGTGTGTGTGTACAGAGTGATGCCTGTTCTCCACTGGGGCAGGGCAGCCTGATCCTGTGTGGCCCGTCATAACAGACCCCCCCCCCCCCTTTCTCTCTCTCTCTCTCTCTCTCTCTCCACCAGGCTGAAAGGGCCGTCTGTGTGACGTCTGCTGGGAGGGAGGGTCACAGTATGGGACACACACACACACGGCACACGTGTGAATTCAAGCACACACATACACACTCACATACAAGGCCACATTCACTCACTGCCCTAACCCTATTCTATTCAATATCAACTCCTTCATTTCAGGAGAGGATCATTTCTGTGGGACATGCACTGATTTGTGTGTGTGTGTGTGTGTGTGTGTGTGTGTGTGTGTGTGTGTGTGTGTGTGTGTGTGTGTGTGTGTGTGTGTGAGAAACATTCACATGAAAGGGAGTGTGTTAAGTACCGTGTCCTTTGCATATATTAGACAGCCAATCAATCAGATTTGTATGTGATGATGATGTGCTTTGAAGTATGCGGTATTTGTTTGTCCCTGTTCCAGCCCTACCCCTGTGTTTATATGTAGGTGTGTTTCTGTCATTCCACAGCTCTTTCTTCCCTCCCACTGCATGTCACTGTCAGTCATTACTGTCAGTCATTCCTCCCAGGCATGTAGGTGCTTTGATCATCAGGAACAAATCATATTCCTCTCCAGCAGATATTTAGATCCAGTATCATTCATGTCGTGTTGCTATTCTGTTTTATACAACAGGCGGTTCTAATCCTGAATGCTGATTGGTTAAAACTGCATTCCAGCCAGTGTCTATTCCACAAGTTACCACCGGCTAAATCTATGACGTTAAAATGCCTATTTACTCTGTTCCATCTGACTGCGCAATCCGCTGTCGCCTCAGCCCAGCCAGGCAATTTATCAACCTGATCTCCACTATAAAAAGCATCTAGGCATTATCTCACATTTCTTTTCGACTAACATTTTGTT
The DNA here is from genome assembly GCF_034236695.1 of Oncorhynchus nerka. Classification (NCBI taxonomy): domain Eukaryota; kingdom Metazoa; phylum Chordata; class Actinopteri; order Salmoniformes; family Salmonidae; genus Oncorhynchus; species Oncorhynchus nerka. The sequence continues at coordinate 47,161,283 of NC_088418.1, read as the reverse complement.
TTCAACAGCAGAGATTTGTATAAACCTTACGGTCTGTCTCTCCGACATTTTCACCATTGTTTCAATATTCAAATTCGATTTCCAGATGTCCCATCGTAATGAACGTGTCGGTGTGAGACAGACAGGAAGGCAACTTTTCTCAGCCAGTCGAAATCATGAATCGGCATAATTTTTATGGATATATAGTACCAGTCAAAAGATTGGACACACCTACTAATTCCAGGGTTTTTCTTTATTTCAAACGCATTAAGAAGACAATTAATTTCACAAATTACTTTTTAACAAGGCACACCTGTTGATTGAAAAGCATTCCAGGTGACTACCTCATGAAGCTGGTTGAGAGAATGCCAAGCATGTGCAAAGCTGTCATCAAGGCAAAGGGTGGCTACTTTGAAGAATCTCAAATATAAAATAGATTTTAATTTGTTAAACACTTTTTTTTGTTACGACATGATTCCAAATGTGTTATTTCATAGTTGTGATTTCTTCACTATTATTCTACAATGTAGAAAATAGTAAAAAAATGAAGAAAAACCCTTGAATGAGTAGGTTTGTCCAAACATTCGATTGAAGAAGAAGAAGAACTAAGAACTATCAATAGAAAACAGGTAAAACGAAACGAAGTGCAGCGTTAGTTTGCAGTCTTTCCAGTTTCAGTTTGATGTGATTGTGTTAGCTGTGTTGTAGGTTAGCTCCTCTGAACCGTGTCCTGATGAGAGAGCACATTTTCTCTGCCAGGTGAAATCGTGCCTCATTAGCTCATTGTTATGGATGTATCCAAATAAATGTCACTAGAAAAACAGCTTAACAAATGCAGCTACTTTGCTGTTGTTCTGTCTGCACTGTTTGACTGTGACTGTAAGTTAGTCGTAGGTGGCTAGCTAGCAAGCATGGGATAAGAACGTTGCCAGCCAGTATGGCAATGGAACATTTAGAATGAACGATTGGGTCTCGTCCATAGATACAGAACAAAAAGACTGAACGACTGGGTCGCGTCTCTGGTAACCGAACCAACAGAATGAACGACCAGCGGGCTTGGGTAGCAACCTTAGATTTGTGTCGGGACTATATCTTGTGGAAGGACGAAAAAGTACGAATAAATGAATCAAAATAACCTTTATAATATAAATATGTCAATCATTATTAGAATATGCTGGTAATCCGTTGTATAAATGTGATAACGCCCGGGAAGCCGGGGTTTGGAGGACATATTGACCCGGTTCGACTTCGTCTCGGGCCTAACAACACCCGTGCCAATATGTCCTCCAAACACCGGCTTCCCGGGCGTTATCACTTAAATAAGCTCAAGGGTGAGGTGCTGTACTTTATATTCTGGTTCTTTAGACAAAAGGAAACATTTGCAATACTCAAACAATAACAATAACAGATTGGAAAGATAACCTCTGAAAAATGAGGGGTCTTCTACTTCCTGGCTTATGGTGTTGTGTTGCGTGCCTCTTCCTCATACTTCATCAATCCTTATTGAAGGGAAACCATCTTTGATACTGGAAGGTACCTGTACCATGCTCAACATCCTGTCACGTAACCACGGCAATGGCTGCTCTATAACCATGTCTGCTTTGGAAATGGCACCCTTTTCCTTTTCTAGTGCACTACTCTTGACCAGGGTGTCTCCAACCCCTCCCACTGTGAAGTCTTCCTCCACACTCCGTTGAGCTTTTCTTCTGTTCTGAAGCGGGACATTCGTAGTTGCTGTAGGGTTGTAATTAGTGTGTGTGAGAGGGGTCATTACTCCGAACCCACAGCAGCTAGCCTCCACGCTCTACAGCACAGCTACATTTACACTCACCCTTTCTTTCCCTCGCTTGAGGCCCCGGTTAGCTGTTAACTGGTACTGTGTGTGTGTGTGTGTACCGGGTGTTGGCTATGTTTCTTTTTAGAGTAGGGCATGGTGTCCCAGCCCTAAACGGGGAGAGGAGCCAAATTCTTCAGTAGCCTAGTAAGGATATAGTTTGACCTAGTAATCAGAGTTCTACAACACGATCCAGTGACTCTCTGTACTCATATTTCCCTGCTCTCTGTGTCGCCTTACCACTGATATCTGTGCAGCCCTACATTTACCGACAAAGCTGTTTAGGAGAGCGGCAGACATTTTGTCAGGGCTCAGTGGTTTGTGTTTTAAAAGTCGTTTTTTTCTTCTCACCTGGAACCCATTTCCTGTTCACAAGTTTTAACTCCATGTCCTCCGTCCCTTCCATCTCTCTCACCCGCTCACTTTTTAACCCTTTAACGTACTGCTTCCTCTATCCGTCCTCCTTTTCCTCCCCTCGTCCCTCGAGGGAGGGTGGGGGAAGGGACAGTCAAGGATGAACATGCCTGCTCCTGCCCCATAGTCTAAACACAGCTCCTTCACCTCTCTGATGCCTCTCTCTCCCTGCATTTTTTACGTTGACATCATTTTCCTATTAGACAATGTTATTCAGAGAGACATGTAATTGAGTGCTTTCAGAATAACTTAATAAATGCCTGGTTGAACAAGTTGTTTCCCTCGGCAGGCTTGTAAAGCCTTTCACTGCACGCCCTTTATGTTGAAGGGGACTGTGACTCAATTGAACCAAACCCACTACACTCACACAGAGAGAACGCTTGATCAACAGTTGAAGGACGTCAGTGGGGCAGAGTCACTGTGTCAGAGCAGGCCTGGAAAAAGTAAAATGTCACTGAAGCGGGGTGTGTGAGTTCTGGACTCAATTAAGCTGCCTTGGTAGGAAACCATGGGAGGCGGGAAGAGAAAGAGAGAGGGAGATAGTTTTCCAGACACTAGTCATCTCCCTCCCTCCCTCTTTCCATTTCAGATCCTGCTGCTTAGTCTGACTGTCAAGGGTGTGTGTGTCTGATAACACGGTGAGTCACTGTCTGAACTCTGACCCCGAGGATGTTCAACTCACGAGCTCAACGGTCAGTCATTAAGACGATCTGAAATTCATCACCAACAAATATACATTCTCACTACTTTCATCCACATTTTTTAGGCTAGTTTTTAGTCTTCTTTTCCAGATCCAACTGCCCTCCTCAACCACATAGGATACACACTTTCCCATGAAGTGAATTGCTTTTCAAAGTAGTGCACTATATGGGCAATAGGGTGTCACTCACAGGAGGCGGTGAGAGGAGGACTGATCATAAGACATTTTGGAATGGAGTGAATAGACAACTACAAATACCTAGGTGTCTGGTTAGACTGTAAACTCTCCTTCTAGACTCACATCAAACATCTCCAATCCAAAGTTACATCTAGAATTGGCTTCCTATTTCGCAACAAAGCCTCCTTCACTCATGCTGCCAAACATACCCTTGTAAAACGGATCATCCTACCAATCCTCGACTTCGGCGATGTCATTTACAAAATAGCCTCCAACAATCTACTCAATAAATTGGATGCAGTCTATCACAGTGCCATCCGTTTTGTCTCCAAAGCCCCATATACTACCCACCACTGTGACCTGTACTCTCTCGTTGGCTGGCCCTCGCTTCATACTCATCGCCAAACCCACTGTCTCCATGTCATCTACACAACCCTGCTAGGTAAAGTCCCCCCTTATCTAAGCTCGCTGGTCACCATAGCATCACCCACCTGTAGCACGCGCTCCAGCAGGTATATCTCTGGTCACCCCCAAAACCAAAAGCCTTTGGCCGCCTCTCCTTCCAGTTCTCTGCTGCCAATGACTGGAACGAACTACAAAAATCTCTGAAACTGGAAACACTTATTTCCCTCACTAGCTTTAAGCACCAGCTGTCAGAGCAGCACCTGTACTGACAGCTGGTGCTTACTACACCTGTACATAGCCCATCTATAATTTAGCCCAAACAACTACCACATCCCCTACTGTATTTATTTATTTATTTTGCTCCTTTGTACCCTATTATTTCTGTCTCTACTTTGCACATTCTTCTACTGCAAATCTACCATTCCAGTGTTTTACTTGCTATATTGTATTTACTTTGCCACCATGGCCTTTTTTGCCTTTACCTCCCTTATCTCACCTCACTTGCTCACATTGTATATAGACTTATTTTTATACTGTATTATTGACTGTATGTTTGTTTTACTCCATGTGTAACTCTGTGTCGTTGTATGTGTCGAACTGCTTTGCTTTGTCTTGGCCAGGTCACAATTGTAAATGAGAACTTGCCTACCTGGTTAAATAAAGGTGAAATAAAATAAATCCAATAAAATAGATTGGTATCAAACACATGGAAGCCACGTGTTTGATTCCATTAATTCCATTCCATCATTTCAATGAAGGTGCCACCAGCCGCCTGTGGTGTCAATGTACCCTTCAGTAATGTAATTTAGCCATGTCCTTTGTCATGCAGTAGTTTCCTTCTCAGTTCACACGACTGCTTCTAGTGATTATCTTCTGAAACACACAGTGTGTGGAGAGTCAACACATCACACTGGTTTAACGTCACACCCACTGGTAGTAGTATCCTGGAATTACAGACAACCCCCTCCCCCACTCCTCCACCTAATCCTATCCAATCAGTGGGTCTCATCGGTCATTCTGACCCCAAACCCTTCACCCTGCCCAGAGGGGGAGAACTGGGTCACATAGCGGTCGTGTTTGGTTGAAATTAATGGTTCAGTGTTCCGTTTAAAAAAAATCTGTGGAGCATGACCATGGGATTGGATCGTAGCATTGCATTGGTCCAAAGGACAGGAACACAACCCTGGCTTCAGTTGGTCCCTTCAGTCCCAGCCCCCAGTCTGAAACCCCACTAAACCCCCAGTCTGAGCCCTGTTTCTGGGCCTCTGTCCTGCCGTCAGCTCGTGATAAACCGCAGACGCAGCTGGAGCTCCAGGCCTGGTATGTGTTCATTCCTGCCGGGAATAACACCAATATCAGCCAACCACAACAGTCAGAACAGGGCCTCAGTCTTTATCATAGTTGTTTTGAGTTGATCATCTGTTGAAGACACTCTGTCCTGCCTCCATCAGTCGTCGGGGTTAGAGCTAGGAGGGACGTGCTGTGATGCAATGACTAATGCTACATGACTAGGTTGCACATGGAAGGGATCCAAGGGAAATGCACATGTGCCGTGTGTGTGTGTGTGTGTGTGTCATTATCAGTGTGTCCGTTCACAAGAAAGAGTCCAGGACAAGGTACAGCCTAATGCGCGCACACACAGACATGGTTTATATATATATATATGTGTGTGTGTGTGTGTGAGAGAGTGTAATTTCTTCCTCTCTTTCGGTGCACATCTGTTTTTTTCAGGGGAAGGTATTGCGTCATCAATTCTGCCTCTTCCCTTCCCCCATGCTTAACCAACTTCCTCTCTTTGCCGAAGCACACTAAACACACACAAACACACACACATTTATGCCCTGGAGGGTCAGCAATTACAGAACACTACAAAAATGATTTCAAACCCTTCTCATCCCTCTCCACTTCAATCAAATCAAATTGTATTTGTCACATACACCGAATACAACAGGTGTAGACCTTACCGTGAAATGCTGACTTACAAGCCCTTAGCCAACAATGCAGTTCAAGAAATAGAGTTAAGAAAATGTTTACTAAATAAAATAAAAAGTCAAATAACAATAACGAGGCTATGTACATGGGGTACCGGTACTGAGTCAATGTGCAGGCTTACAGGTTAGTTGAGCTAATTTGTACATACAAACTCAGCAAAAAAAGAAACGTCCCTTTTTCAGGACCCTGTCTTTCAAAGATAATTCATAAAAATCCAAATAACTTCACTGATCTTCATTGTAAAGGGTTTAAACACTGTTTCCCATGCTTGTTCAATGAAGCATAAACAATTAATGAACTTGCACCTGTGGAACGGTCGTTGTAAGGCAGGTCCCCACCAGACATCACCGGCAACAACGTCGCCTATGGGCACAAACCAGACAGGACTGGCAAAAAGTGCTCTTCACTGACGAGTCGCGGTTTTGATGGTCGGATTCACATTTATCGTCGAAGGAACGAGTGTTACACCGAGGCCTGTACTCTGGAGCGGGATCGATTTGGAGGTGGAGCATCATGGTCTGGGGCGGTGTGTCACAGCATCATCGGACTGAGCTTGTTGTCATTGCAGGCAATATCACCCTTCCTGCAGGCTCATCCTGACATGACCCTCCAGCATGACAATGCCACCAGCCATACTGCTCGTTCTGTGCGTGATTTCCTGCAAGACAGGAATGTCAGTGTTCTGCCATGGCCAGCGAAGAGCCTGGATCTCAATCCCATTAAGCACGTCTGGGATTTGTTGGATCGGAGGGTGAGGGCTAGGGCCATTCCCCCCAGAAATGTCCGGGAACCTGCAGGTGCCTTGGTGGAAGAGTGGGGTAACATCTCGCAGCTGGTGGCCACCAGATACTGACTGTTACTTTTGATTTTGACCCCCTCCCCCCCTTTGTTCAGGGACACATTATTCAATTTCTGTTAGTCACATGTCTGTGGAACTTGTTCAGTTTGTCTCAGTTGTTGAATCTTGTTATGTTAATACAAATATTTACACATGTTAAGTTTGCTGAAATAAACGCAGTTGACAGTGAGAGGAAGTTTTTTGTTGTTGCTGAGTTTAGGTAGCGGTAAAGTGACTATGCATAGATAATAAACAGCGGGTAGCAGCAGTGTAAAAGTAAAGGGGGGTCAATGTACATAATCTGGGTGGCCATTTTATTAATTGTTCAGCAGTCTTATGGCTTGGTGGTAGAAGCTGTTCATGAGCCTTTTGGACCTAGACTTGGCGCTCCGGTAATGCTTGCCCTACGGTAGCTGAGAGACTTGGATGACGAGTCTATTTTTTTTGACTATTTTTTTGGGCCTTCCTCTGACACCGCCTAGTATATGGGTCCCGGGTGGCAAGAAACGTGGTCCCAGTGATGTACTGGGCTGTACACACTACCCTCTGTAGTGCATTGTGGTCGGATGCCGAGCAGTTACCATACCAGGTGGGGATGCAACCGGTCAGGATACTCTTGATGGTGCAGCTGTGGAAAATTTTGAAGATCTGAGGACCCATGTATCCTGCGGGGGAAAAGGTGTTGTCGTGCCCTTTCTTGGTGTGTTTGGAGCATGATAGTTTGTTGATGTGGACGTCAAGGAACTTGAAACTCTCGACCCGCGGCACTACAGCCCCGTTGATGTTAATGGGGGCCTGTTTGGCCCTCCTTTTCCTGTAGTCCACGATCAGCTCTTTTGTCTTGTTCACATTGAGGGAGAGGTTGTTGTCCTGAAACCACACTGCCAGTTCTCTGACCTCCTCCCTATAGACTGTCTCATCATTGTTTGTGATCACGCCTACCACTGTTGTGTCGTCAGCAAACTTAATGATGGTGTTGGAGTCGTACAGGAGAGACTAAGCACACACCCCTGAGGGGCCCAAGTGTTGAGGATCAGCATGGCAGATGTGTTGTTGCCTACTGTTACCACTTGGGGGTGGTCCGTTAGGAAGTCTAGGATCCAGTTGCAGAGGGAGGTGTTTAGTTCCAGGGTCCTTAGCTTAGCAATGAGCTTTGTGGGCACTATGGTGTTGAATGCTGAGCTCTAGTCAAAGAACAGCCTTCTCACATAGGTGTTCCTTTTGTCCAGGTGGGATGAGATTGTGTCGTCTGTGGATCTGTTGGGGCGGTATGTGAATTTGAGTGGGTCTAGGGCTTCTTGGTTGATGGAGTTGATGTGAGTCATGACCAGCCTCTCAAAGCACTTCATGGCTACCGACTTGAGTGCTACGGGACGGTAATCATTTAGTGGTGGTCTACTTGAAACATGTAGGTATTACAGGTTGAAAATGTCAGGGAAGTCACTTGCCAGGTGGTCCGCACGTGCTCTGAGTATACGTCCTGGTAATCCATCTGGCCCCGCGGCCTTGTGAATATTGACCTATTTAAAGGTCTTGCTCACATCAGCTCCGGAGGGCGCGATCAAACAGTCATCCGGAACAGCTGGTGCTCTCATGCATGCTTCAGTGTTGCTTGCCTTGAAGCGAGCATAAAAGGAATTCAGCTCGTCTGGTAGGCTCGCGTCATAGGGCAGCTCGCGGCTGGGTTTCTCTTTTGTAGTCCATTTCAGAGCCGGTGTAGTAGGATTCAATCTTAGTCCTGTATTGAAGCTTTGCCTGTTTGATGATTCGTCTGAGTGCATAGCAGGATTTCTTATAACCGTCCGGATTAGTGTCTAGCTCCTTGAAAGCGGCAGCTCTAGCCTTTAGCTCGGTGCGGATGTTGCCTGTAATCCAACAGTAGCCCCGTAGGCCCTACTCTGTCGTGTGGGTATGTGGTTGTGCAGAAACCGTCCGTCTACCTGTTGGAGATGGAGTCAGAGAGTTAGGTTACAGCCCCTCACCCAAACACCCCTAACAATACCTCATTACCTCACCCATCCCTCACCCCCACCCCAGCTCCCACCGTGCCAGGCCTGAGACAAAGTCATTCTCTCCCATCAGGAGCAACAGTAGCACCAGAGGGAGCCCAACCCAATGACCCACATCCCCCTGCACGCCTAGGCCTCACACACCACCACAACCCCACCGCCCCAGCCCCCTCCTCCATTTTATGTCCCTGAATAGCCAAGGTAATGACAGAGCGGGAGAGGGTTGTGGTTCAGTAGGCCTCCACAGAGTCTAACCTCTCCCTAGAGACCTCCAACACGATAGAAGACTGCCAGAGATCAATTCCTCTCCTCCTGTCTCCTCCTCTTCTTGCTCCTCCTCTTCTAAAGCTAGTCAACACCCAACAGTTTTCTCACCATAATCATTATCACAATCATTATCTCACCAAACCATAACTGTCACACAACACATGACGACAAGGGACAAACATGATAGATAGGGGTGTGTCTATCAGTGGTCGTCCTGGTAAGGGTCCAGAGTTTCCTGTGTGACAATCGCTGGAGATGGCTGTTCTGTTGCTCGGAGACGTGAGCGTCAGTGTAAATTGTAAATTGTTGTCTGTTGGTTAGTGATTCGGTGTGACGTAGCCAGCAGTCCTTTCTCCTCTCTCCTCACCCCTCTCTCTCCTCTCCCCTCACCCCTCTCTCTCCTCTCCCCTCACCTCTCTTCCAACTTGTCTCTCCTTCTCTCTCCTCTCTTTTCCCCTCCCCTTCCCCCTCTCTACCCCTCTCTCTTCTCCCCTACCCAAAAGCACTGGCCAGATGCAGGGCGAGACACTTTTTAAACACAGTTAACACGAGGCCCATTTTGTGTGTGTGTGTTAGTATAAACATACTGACTAAACACACACCAGGCCTGTTAGAGGATTGCAGAGAGGCATGCCTGAAAGGATCTGAATTCCTACTCTTTATATACCCACATAACTCCTTATGGAGAGTTTGAGTTGTTTGTGTACTATTTAAATCATGTGTACAGGACTGAGTGTTTCCTATGGTGTTTTAGAGTATATAGAGCCATATAGGGAATTGACTAGTGTATAACTCGGTATGTAACAGGATGTTTAGCGTGTAAGAGTCGGTTAAAGAGGTCACTCTGACTCTACTGGCGTAGGCCCTCTGGACAGACTAGCATTTGTGTTGAGTTCCCTTCCAGCCGGACATGTAGAAAATGTTACAAGTGGGAAAAGAGTGGAAAGAACATTTCAATGGCGAGTGGTCAGTTTTGTCTCACTCCCTCAGCCTCCCTTTCTCTCTCTCTTGCTCTCTCGCGCTCTCTCTCGCGCTCTCTCTCTCTCTGTCTTGGCCTGCATCAGACTGTAATTGAACCCACATGCCTGGCTTCCTGCCATCTCCACCCTTCTCTCCTCACGCTCCCTTTCTCCTTGTGCTCCCTCCCTCTTTCTTTCTTTCTCTCTCTCTCTCTCTCTCTCTCTCTCTCTCTCTCTCTGTCCCCCTCTCCTTCTTACTCCTTTCACATTCTCCAGGCTGTTCATCACTTTTTCCGCCTGCTGTCTTCTCTTTTCCTATTTGCCATTCCACCCTTTTCCCTCTGAATGTTGCTCTCTGTTTTCCAACTAGATGATATCCATGAAGTGTTTTCTCTGCCCACTCCCTGAGATGCTAGCAAGACACGTTCTCCAGATGCTTCCTATCCCCTGCTGTAGCAGTTTAGAGACAGGCCCTGTCTGACTAATACTCCTATTGGCTCAGGTCTGTGAGTTCTGCCCGGAGACAGAACTGTAGTCTAGAGCAGGTGAAGGTTACTAGTTATGCATGCACTTTCAGGGAACTGATTTTTGGGTGGAATCAGGTAATTAACGTAGCTGTTTGGCTTACTCAAGTGGTTTCCAGGATACTGCAATACAACCTGAACAGTTGGCTCCAAATCCTATGGAGTAATGCTTCTTAGCATTACTGTGAAATCTGTAGACCTATTCATTTTAATGATGTGCATACTTTAAATGTCGGGTGTTCTTATTAGTTTTCAACAGGAAGTTAAAGACTGCTGTTTTCTATCTAAGCAGCTGTGGAAGTTGTCGAGGTTGCCTTTATTTTGTGTGAGTGAAAAGGCCTTTGTTTCATAAGGAGGGTGTTGTCTCTGTGGATCTTTGTTAATGAGCAACACATTGAAACATCCCTCCCTCCTCCCTTTCCCTCAGCTCTACAGTAACACTGTTCCCTACTGTACAACATCACCCCACTCTCTGACACACACACACACACACACGCAGACATTATACACTACCGTTCAAAAGTTTGGGGTCACTTAGAAATGTCCTTGTTTTTGAAATAAAACAATTTTTTGTCTATTAAAATAACATCAAAGTGATCATTAGAAAACCCTTTTGCAATTATGTTAGCACAGCTGAAAACTGTTGTTCTGATTAAAGAAGCAATAAAACTGGCCTCCTTTAGACTAGTTGAGAACCTGGAGCATCAGCATTTGTGGGTTCGATTACAAGCTCAAAATGGCCAGAAACAAAGACCTTGCTTTGTTTCTGGCCATTTTAAGCCTGTAATCGAACCCACAAATGCTCCAGATTCTCATCTAGTCTAAAGAAGGACAGTTTTATTGCTTCTTTAATCAGAACAAACGTCTTCAGCTGTGCTAACAATTGCAAAAGGGTTTTCTAATGATCAATTAACCTTTTAAAATTATAAACTTGGATTAGCTAACACAACGTGCCATTGGAACACAGGAGTCATGGTTGCTGATAATGGGCCTCTGTACGCCCATGTAGATATTCCATTAACAATCTGCTGTTTCCAGCTACAACAGTTATTTACAACATTAACAATGTCTACACTGTATTTCTGATCAATTTGATGTGATTTTAATGGACAAAAAATGTGCTTTTCTTTAAAAAACAACGAAATGTCTAAGTGACCCCAAACTTTTGAACGGTAGTGTATGTCTATGGAGATATGTAGTAGTCGGGGTATAGGATGGGAGAGTTTGAAGATATAGGCTACACTATAAGGTTCCCTGACGCTTACAGATGTAGGGTCTTCATTTGATCACCCTGTTGCAGGAGAACTTTCCAGAAATACAGGAAGTTCAAAACGTATTGTGTATTTTAGGTTTAAAAAGGCTTCTGAAGATTTTCATTTCCACTTTAAAAGGAAAGACTTCATTTTCTCTCACGAAAAATGTATCAATCCCGAAAAAATGTCCATGAATTATAATCCACATAATAATTGACATTTCCTGTTTCTGAAGGATTATTTTCCTGCTATAACAAACTGGCTCGAATTAAGATCCCACATCAGTAATGCAGTTCAATACAAGTCCAGAACACAGAACTCTGTTACTTGTAATCCATCCAGCGGTCTGATTCAAAAATAGTTGACATTTTCAGTGACGGAGACTGTACGCCAGAAAGAGCAGGGACGATAAAATGATCCTAGTCATCCCACCACTGGTTAAATTCGGGGAAATATCAGTGCTGAACTCTAGAATAACGCCATACTGTGCATCAGAACCTAGTTAGTGCTCTAACCAGGGGTGTAGGCCTATTCATCACGCCGATTCTGTTGCAAAACATTTAATCTGTTGCAAAACGTTTTGTAACAGAAACCCGTTTACTCCAAACGGGAAAGGTTTTGCACCAAAAACAAGAGTTTCTATTGGACAAATTCAGGTAGGTCCCACCCCTTTTCATTCTGTTTGGTTGTTAAACGGTTGAGTACACCCCCAGGCCTCAGTAAAGAGAGAAACCAAATTAAGCGTTGAACTCACCAGAATTGGGCGTGCGTTGGCAGTGAAATCAAGGATTTATATATACACTAGATGATTGATAGGGGGGGCTGTGGTAATATTTTGGAAGGTATAGAAATACATTGTCTACATTCATTTCAGCCACATTTAGTATATTGCAGACGCCTAAATGCGTACTTTTAAGTTGTATATAATGTGCGCTAAACATACAAATTCATAAAAATGTTACTGTCACAACTACACCAGAAAAATACTTATAGACATGCAATTTTGTCCTTGAAACGTGTATTGGAAATACTGTAGAATTCCATTCATTTCCATGGAGGACTGCTCCTACTAGGGAGTGACAATATGGCTAACCGGTGGCTTCAAAGCCTTTCAGTGGCTAATGCATAGCATCAGCAATTCGGGGTTTATATACATTGACTTCGGGAAGTATTCAGACTCCTTGACTTTTTCCACATTTTGTTAGGTTGCAGCCTTATTCTAAAATGTATAAAATTGTTTTTTTCCCCCTCATAAATCTACACACAATACCCCATAAATATCACATTTATTCAGACCCTTTACTCAGTACTTTGTTGAAGCACCTTTGGAAGCGATTACAGCCTCGACTCTTCTTGGGTATGACGCTACAAGGTTGGCACATCTGTATTTGTGGAGTCTCTCCCATTCTTCTCTGTAGATCCTCTCAAGCACTGTCTGGTTGGATGGAGAGCGTTGCTGTGCAGCTATTTTCTGGTCTCTCCAGAGATATTCGATCGGGTTCAAGTCCGGGCTCTGGATGGGCCACTCAAGGGCATTCAGAGACTTGAAAGTCATTCTTGTGTTGTCTTGCCTGTGTGCTTAGGGTCATTGTCCTGTTGGAAGGTGAACCTTCGCCCCAGTCTGAGGTCCTGAGCGCTCTGGAGCAAGTTTTCATCAAGGATCTCTCTGTGCTGTTGCCACCACCATGCTTCACTGTAGGGATGGTGTCAGGCTTCCTCCAGACGTGACGCTTGGAATTCAGGCCAAAGAGTTCAATCATGGTTTCAACAGACCAGAGAATCTTGTTTTTCATGGTCTGAGAGTCTTTAGGTTCCTTTTGGCAAACTCCAAGCAGGCTGTCATGTGCCTTTTACTGAGGAGTGGCTTCTGTCTGGCCACTCTGCCATAAAGGCATGATTGGTGGAGGGCTCTAGGAAGAGTCTTGGTGGTTCCAAACTTCTTCCATTGAACAATGATGGAGGCCACTGTGTTCTTGGTGGCCTTCAATGCTACTGACATTTTTTGGTACCCTTTTTGGTACCCTTCCCCATATCCGTGCCTCGACACAATCTTGTCTCGGAGCTCTATGGACAATTCCTTCGACCTCATGGCTTGGTTTTTGCTCGGACATCACTGTCAACTGAGGGACCTTATATAGACAGGTGTTTGCCTTTCTAAATCATGTCCTATCAATTAAATGTACCACAGGTGGACTCCAATCAAGCTGTACAAACATGTCAAGGATGATCATTGGAAACGGAAAAGGGTCTGAATATTATGTAAATAAGATATTTCTGTTTCTTCTTCTTCAAAAAAAAATTGCAAATATTTCTCAAAACCTGTTTTCGCTTTGTCATTATGGGGTACTGTATGTAGATGGCTGAGTTTGAAATGTTTTTATTTAATCCGTTTTAGAATATGGCTGTAACGTAACGAAGAAGTGGTCTAAGTGTCCGGAATGCTTTCCGAAGGCACTGGACATCATTGCGTGAAACCAACCGAAAGCACGTTTGTTTGTGTTCGCGAACGGGCGACTGTCTTCTATTCAACAGTTTTCTTGTAAGTCTAGGCTATATACTGTATTGTCCCTGTCCTCCACTGCCTCACAGAAGACATGATGAACTACTGTTGCTGCGCGCTCTTTCAATGTAGCTATTAACCACAAATAATATGGCCTAACCTGGCCATTATTACCGTTCCAGCTGGCTGATAGGCGTTATTAGTTTGGTCATGTTAAAGAGAGGTAGAGAAGTACATAACCCAAAAAGAAGAAAGAGGTATAGAGAGTTAAATAGTATACACCCATCTGATCATGACTTCCAAGTGCAGGGCACAGTGCCGTCACACACGTCGAATGCTCCCTCAGTTTATTGAGTTGACTTCTTTGACCCGAAGGTCTTCGTGATGACATATAGAGGTAGGCCATCTAAAAAGCGGAGGGCAGACAGGGGAAGGAACATTGAAGCACCTGAACAGCGCAGAGGTTGAGAGGCCTGTCCTAGCCTGTCCCAAGCAGTGATGAGAAATTAGACTTTTTTCAATAAAGGAAGATGGGAAGGAATGTGCATGGAGGAATGTTCTGAGGGTAGGATGGGGGGGGGGGAAGAAAGGAGAAGAAGTGGAGAAGGTGGCTGTCAGTCTTGGCCTGTACTCAAAAGTCAAAACGTCTCACCACATTGAGAGATGGGAGGATGAGATACGGCCGCTCTGATTGGTGGGAGCGATATCAGCCTCTATTGTCACAAGAGGAGAGGGGATTTTACAGCTCTATGATTGGCTGTTTGTTGCTGGCCTGTGGGGCTTTTCCTTAAAGGCAAGTGCTGATAGACATTAAAGAGCTTCATATGCAGTTATTACAAATTAGCTACAGACATATGATATAATAATGACATGGTATATGGTGTAGTAACTAGACAGTGTGATGACTAGATGGTATCATGCCTGTGCTCAGCCTCAAGTCTGTGTTTCTTAAATGTCTTTTATCAATCTATCATGAACGTCCATCTCTCGCTCTCTCTCTCGCCCTCTAACAGCACTTCACAGACCTCCTGGATGACTTCTCCCAGGATGCTTTGCTGGGACAGCTGCTGAGCGACCCCTTCCTGTCCGGCCGGGAAGGAGAGGCCATGGACGAGGGGGATGATTTCACCCCGTCCTCCCCGCTGCCGCCCCACATCCAGGCGGAGCACTCCTACTCCCTGTGTGGGGATTCCCGGCCCCAGTCGCCCGTCTCACATCTGCCTGGGGAGCAGGGGAGCGATGCAGGTGAGAGGAGGAGGACAGAGGGGAGGGTTTTTGGGCCTCAGTGACAGTTGTAGATTACATGCCGTACTGTAATGTGCAGGATATCTGCGGTATCTATAACAAAAGAGGGTGGCAATACAGAGATATGTGGAGCTATGTGCTTTAGTACGTTCAGGGCCACACAAGACACAAACAGTACGCAGCATATCTAAGTGACCGTGCTGATACTGATGTGTCGTGTCTCTTTCTATTAGAATCAGATGGTGAGAATTGGTCCGTGGAGCAGGAGGAACAGATGGAGGTGTTGCTGTGTGACCCTCCAGCCCTGCTGCCCACCCTAACCCTCTCCCTGGCCCCTGAGGGCCACATCACTGAGGCCCCGGCCCCACCAGCCCCCAAGCCCAACCCACAGACGGCCACACAGGGCAAGACCAGCAAGGTAAGAAGACGTTTAGAGCCACAGCACATGCAGACAGGCCCACATTCACTCACAAACATACACACACACAAACGTGTGCGCGTGTGTGACGTCTCTCTCTCTGCGGTTTGATTGTCTAGGCGAAGGAGATTGGTGAGATCCAGATCAAACTGGAGCCTCATGAGGTGGACCAGTTCCTCAACTTGTCTCCTAAAGGTGAGACCTGACACACACCATATCGTACTGCCACACTATTCATGACCTCTCTGTATGTCGTCCCCAGACCTGGGTCAAATATACGTGTCAAGTACTGTGCTCTTTACCCCTCATTAAATAACATAATCGTATAATATACACCATTTAGCAGACGCTTTTATCCAAAGCGACTTTGTCATGCGTGCATACATTTTGAAGATGCCTTTTGAATATAAATCAAGCACACTTTTAAGTATTTGACAATATGTATGGTATGTCCAAAATATATAGGTTTTTAAGCACAAACGCTGTGATGAAGGTCATATACGTAAAGCTTATTAAAGATCAGTGTGCGGGTTTCTTCTTTTTTTCTCAAAACATACAAACGCAACATGTAAAGTCTTAGTCCCATGTTGCATGAGCTGAAATAAAGCATCCCAGAAATGTCCATATGCACAAAAACCTTATTCCTCTCAAATTTTGTGCACTAATTTGTTTACATCCTTGTCAGTAAGGATTTTTCCTTTGCCAAGATAATCCATCCACCTGACAGGTGTGGCATATCAAGAAGCTGATTAAACAGCATGATCATTACACAGGTGCACCTTGTGCTGGGGACAATAAAAAGCCACTCTAAAATGTGCAGTTTTGTCACACAACACAATGCCACAGATGTCTCAAGTTTTGAGGGAGCTTGCAATTGGCGTGCTGACTGCAGGAATGTCCACCAGAGCTGTTGCCAGAGAACTGAATGTTCACTTCTCTCCCATAAGCCGCCTCCAACGTTGTTTTAGAGAATTTGGCAGTGCGTCCAACCGGCCTCACAACTGCAGACCAATGTGTAGGGCATTGTGTTGTCGTGCGGTTTGCTGATGTCAACGTGATGAACAGAGTGCCCTAGTGGGGTTGTATGTGCAGGCATAAGCTACAGACAATGAACATAATTGTATTTAATCGATGGCAGTTTCAATGCACAGAGATACCATGATGAGACCCCGAGGCCCATTGTCGTGCCGCTCATCTGCCGCCATCACCTCATGTTTCAGCATGATAATGCACGGCCTCATGACGCAAGGATCTGTACACAATTCCTGGAAGCTGAAAATGTCCCAGTTCTTCCATGGCCTGCATACTCACCAGACATGTCACCCATTGAGCATGTTTGGGATGCTCTGGATCGACGTGTACGACAGCATTTTCCAGTCCCTGCCAACAACCGGCAACTTCGCACAGACATTGAAAAGGATTTTGACAACATTCCACAATCAATCACAGGCCACAATCAACAGCCTGATCAACTCTATGCGAAGGAGACGTGTCGCATTGCATGAGGCGAATGGTGGTCACACCAGATACTGACTGGTTTTCTGATCCGCGCCCCTACCTTCTTTTGTTTTTTAAGGTGACCAACAGATGCATATCTGTATTCCCAGTCATGGAAAATCCATATGGCCTAAGAAATGTATTTCAATTTGGCTAATTTCCTTATATGAATTGTAACTCAGTGGAATATTTGAATTTGTTGCGTTTTTTAATATTTTTGTTCAGTATAGTTGCTATGCAGGCGGATCAGTGTTGTGCTGCTCTGAGGATCCCTTCTAGCCACGGATGGATGATGTTGACATCAAGTACAAACCAATGTGTAAAGTCTGTAAATGTTAGTGTTGATCGTCTCCAGAGAACGTTTGCAGGCGTGTAACCTGTTTGTGTGTGTTTCCCCTCACAAGGTCTGGAGTCTCTGCAGATGCCACCCACCCCTCCCTCCTCCCACAGCAGTGACTCAGAGGGCTGTCAGAGCCCGGTACACGCCAGCACTCCCCAGAGCCCCTCCACCCCCTCCTCTCCCCTCAGCCCTGCACCCTCCCAGGCCGGCCTCAAGGTGTCTCAGCGCACACCCTCCTCCCTCTCCAACTCCCCTCTTCTCACCGCCCCACATGTAAGTACAACACAGACTGGGGACCAGGGATTCACTGAAAAGATACAGGGACCCTGTGGGCAGAATATGAATCCGTCCTACCTTTCTTCAGGTGATCACTGATCCGAGAGAGATAAGTTAATGCGAGGTTACCACCCTATTGCGTTCACCAATCCAACCTGGTCAGATCAGTGACAACCTCACGAAATGGAAGGAATGAGCGATGGAGCTATTCAGAGAACAGATACAGGGACGTCACTGAAATAAGACACAGTTTGTCAGTTTATCTGATGGACTCTGATGACACTTCCTCTCTCCTCCGCCCCCTGTAGAAGCTGCAGGGCTCTGGCCCTCTCCTGCTGACAGAGGAAGAGAGGAGAACCCTGGTTGCCGAGGGTTACCCTGTTCCCACCAAGCTGCCCCTGTCCAAGGCGGAGGAGAAAGCCCTGAAGAAGATACGCAGGAAGATCAAGAACAAGGTGGGTCTTGTGATTACGATTCGTGAGTTGAAATGTCAAACAACAGCTAGGAACATAAATATAAACTCAACATGGAACAGTGTCGATGATTTTACTGAGTTAGAGTTCATATCAGGAAATCAGTCAATTGAAATAAATTCATTAGGCCCTATTCTTAATTTGCCATGGATGGGCCTGGGAGGGCATAGGCCCAACCACTGTGGAGCCAGGCCCAGCCAATCAGACTGAGTTTTTCCCCACAAAGTACTTTAGTACAGACAGAAATACTCCTCAGTTTCATCAGCTCACTGGGTGGCTGGTCTCAGGCGATCCTGCAGGTGAAGAAGCAGTATGTGGAGGTCCTGGGCTGGCGTGGTTACACGTGGTCTGCGGTTGTGAGGCTGGTTGGACGCACTGCCAAATTCTATAAAATGACGTTGGAGAGGAGGCTTATGGTAGGGAAATTAACGTTAGATTTCCTGGCAACTGCTCTGGTGGACATTCCTGCAGTCAGCACGCCAATTGCACGCTCCCTCCAAACTTGAGACATCTGCGGCATCGTGTTTTGTGACGAAACTGCACATTTTAGAGTGGCCTTTTATTGTTCCCCAGCACAAAGTTCACCTGTGTAATGATCATGCTGTTGAATCAGCTTCTTGCTATGCCACACCTGTCAGGTGGATGGATTATCTTGGCAGAGGAGAAATGCTCACTCATATGTTTAATACTTTTGTATTTCTGCCTGTGCCAGACGTAATAACACACTTCAGAGTGATACAGTAAAGCGATACTTCCGTGAGCCATAACAGGGGTGTAATTTCGACATCCTTTCTTTCAGATCTCTGCTCAAGAGAGCCGCAGAAAGAAGAAGGAGTACATGGACGCCCTGGAGAAGAAGTGAGTCTTTCGTGATGTTCTCAATCAAATGTGTTGCTTTGGGAATGCATTTTTTGTCTCCCATTTCTTTGGTAATTAATTTGCGTCATTATCAATAGATAAAGACCTTATTATGGCAATGACAATTCATTAAACTCAATGGTGCTTTTACACAAATACAGTAGTGGCTTCTGTCTCCCCGAGTTATTATGCCTACCTGTCACTGATCTTGTAATTCCCCCTTTTGTCCACAGGGTGGAGAACTGCTCCAATGAGAACAGCGAGCTGCGCAGGAAACTGGAGAATCTGGAGTGTACCAACAAGTAAGAGACATACATTATACAGTGCTCCAGGTTATGTTTCGTGCTTCATCCTTTCCTACAATATTAATCCAACCTTGTAAAATTATCACACAGCTCGCTGAGTCGAACGGAGCGTTATGTTTTGCTATGATTTCATGTGTTTGTGCACGAATACACACCGTGTAACATTGTCTGTGAAGTCATATGTTAGTCCAGTGAAGTGTGTAATTCTCTGCTGTTCTGTTCAGCTGTGTGTCTATTTAGCTGTGTGTGTGAAAGTGTGTGTGTGTGTGTGTATTGTCTTTGGCAGGATGTGTGTGAGTGTCTATGACTAAGCTCTGAGCCCAACTTTACCTTCTGCCCTTTCTCTCTCCTCGTCTCCTCTCCCCTCATCCCCTCTCCCCATCTCCCCTCGTCCCCTCTCCCCATCTCCCCTCGTCTCCTCTCCCCTTCCCCCCTCTCTCCCCTCGTCTCCTCTCCTCTCCCCTTCCCCCTCTCTTCCCTTGTCTCCTCTCCTCTCCCCTTCCCCTCTCTCCCCTCGTCTCCTCTCCCTCCCCTTCCCCCTCTCTCCCCTCGTCTCCTCTCCCCATCTCCCCTCTCCCCATCCCCATCGTCCCCTCTCCCCTCGTCCCCTCTCCCCATCTCCCCTCGTCCCTCTCCCCTCGTCCCCTCTCCCCTCGTCCCTCTCCTCGTCTCCTCTCCTCTCCTCTCCCCTTCCCCCTCTCTCCCCTCGTCTCCTCTCCCCTTCCCCCTCTCTCCCCTCGTCTCCTCTCCCCTTCCCCCTCTCTCCCCTCGTCTCCTCTCCCTTCCCCCTCGTCTCCTCTCCCCTTCCCCTCTCTCCCCTCGTTCCCTCTCCCTAGGACTCTAATACAACAGCTGCACTCTCTGCAGGCGGTGGTGGCAGGGAAGGTTCCCCGCTCCTGCAAAGTCACTGGCACCCAGACCTCCTCCTGCCTCATGGTGAGTCTCCTCAACTCAACCCTCAGCCCTGTGTGTGTGTGCTCGCGTGTGTGTGTGCGCGAGCACACATTTGTGTTTCATATCGATTGGATAACCTTTTGTTTTTCATTTGATATAACTCCTGCATGCTCTGTGTGTCAGCTGTTGTGGGCAGCCTTTGTCTTTTTCATGTAAGTGCTTGACTGTGGAGCCTAATAACATATTGTGTGTGTGTGTGTGTGTGTGTGTGTCTAGGTGGTGGTGCTGTGCTTCGCTGTGTTCCTAGGGAGTTTCTACTCCAGCCTGGGTCCTTGCTCCTCCATCACAGAGACTGGCCTCTCCAGAGACATGGCCATGCAGGAGTCTTACACAGCTACAGGTACTACACACACACACACACACACACACACACACACACACACACACACACACACACACACACACACACACACACACACAGTCAGTCACACATTGCACATTCATGTTTCGTGGATTAATGCTGATCTTTTTACAGTGCATGACGTGTCAGAGTGTGGTGTGTGTGTGTGTGTGTGTTAGCGAGGCATTAGCTCTGAATCTCTGAGTGCTGAGAAACTAGCAGTGTTGCGTGATCCTACCAATCACACACACACACACACACACCTTTTGGAGTGTTTTGGCATGGCCTCCTGGAAGAGTGTACACTTGAATGTCATTATTTCCCATTCAGAGGGACTATCATTAGCATGATTAAACTGCAATGCAGCCATTTTATGATGATTGATCTTTGCTCCCCCTACAGCTCTTCTCCCTCCCTCCCACACACAGCCTGTTTGCCACAGAGCCCAGCATTTGTGTTGCTGGCACTCTGCCCCTACAGCAGAACAATCTGTTTTGTAGGATATGTACAGAGCAAGGTTTACTGTTGTTAGGTTTAATGTGTAATCCATATTGTTAAGAGGGTTGTAGGATTGCATTAGTAGGAGACACGGTCGCATCAAAGGATTATACCGTCCCTAAAAAAACAAAAGACGTTTCAACAAAGACAGATGTAAAAGATAGGCATGTCATTGAGTACTTTCTCCTTTCTGGACATGATGTGATCAGGTAAAAATGTTTTTTTTTTTTTTACCCATGATCCTTCACAGTGAAGTCCAGGAGCCTGCTGTCCTATGAGGAGAGAGGGCTGGACGAGCCACATCTTCTGGGTCTGGGCGGGGACTATCCTGACCAATTGGAGAGGCCCACGGTTGTCATGGCAGCGTGGCGCTCTGAGAAAAAGCAGCAGAAAGGGGAGGAGTCACATCGGGCTGAGACACGCCCACCTTTCAGCAACAGCAGTGATACGAACCCACAGAAACCCCTGCTTTTAGACCTGCACAGGTACGACACACACACACACATACACACACACACTTATGGTAGTCGATGACATCAGAGACTGTATGAGACAGAATAACAGTTTTTTTTACACGATTTTGGGGTATTGGTGTCAGTAAAAGTCTAGTGCTGTAGTTTCTTATCTGTTTGTCTCTCTTCTGCGCCAGGTCTCTGGAGCAGAGGGTGAACGACAGCGCTAAAATCATAGAGCTGGAGAGGACAGTCAACGAGACGTCATAGGGTCTGCCTCTGACCCCTCACCTTTGACCTTCCCTCTGCAGGAGACGGAGGCTCTCTGTATTTATAGAATATTTTTGGATAACTTTGTTATTTTATCGTATGTAGTTGTTGTTCTTTTCTATTGTGTTTTTATTCCATTCCAAAAGTACACCACCTCTTTGATATATTTTTGTGTTCGTACTTTGCTTTTATTTTTGCCTTTATTTGCCTTACTTCTTTCTATATTTGATGACATCGTTTTGCTTCAGCCATTATGCTCTGTTATATTTGAGTGAGTGGTATTTTGTTCTGTATTTCTATGGTGATATTCCCCGGTGTGATGGCGGTGTTATGAGAATGGGGCCCCGTGGCTCTTTGAATACTCTGCTGATGTCTTCACAGTAATGGGGCTTAGTATCTCAAAAAGCTATTTCCTTTACGTATTCTTTTCCTATCGTTTTTTGTCAGGATGGACTCAGATTCGCACGCTGTGTCCTTATTAAATACGAGTCTCTATCAAAAGCCACAGGCCTTCGTAGACCTTTGTAAATATAAATGTCCGCCTGCATGTATTAGGTCAGTAAACGCAATGTTGACTGATGTTTGATCGATGGTTGGATGCTGAGACAATCAAGTTGTGTATGATACAGCGTTATGACAAAGTACTTTATACCAGATAATGTGTGTGGGGAATGTGTTGTTTGCTAAACTAAGAAACTTTCCTGCTGGAGAAAACACAATGGTGGCCTCGTGATATGTAATGAACCAGTATGATGTTTCTGCTAGGTCATAGTGTCTACCACCTGCACTGTCTCCCACATACACACAGATGAACAGAACCAGAAGCACCTTCTCCTTTGGCCTGCACCCTGCAGTCAATCCACTCACACAGCTTCCCCAAAGAGTCCATTTTATTCTTATTTATTCCATATAAACTGTAGAGTCACATTTTGCCTCCACAGGAACCTGTCTTTGTCTTTATGGGTTCTGTCCTTCTTGGCTTTTGACTAAAACAAATAAATATTTTCCGTAGTAAAAGCATCGACTGCCGTGTACGATTGCCCTGCTTTGAAGTGTGATTGTAAGTTATGTACTGTGTGTTTGAGACTGTAAGCACGCATACCCTCACTGTGAGCATGTGTCAGTCAATGATGACATAAGCGCCAGAAGTCGTACTAAGCCCATCCCAAAGGTTTGGCCCCCAGACATTCAAATCAACTTATTCAAATGTTTTAACCCAGTGGTTCTCCACTGGTTTTACCCCGGGAACCAAATAGAACCAAATTGTCTCAGCCGCGATCCAATATTTGCACGGCAATTTATTTATTTATTTATGATAAAAGGCAATCTGGATTTTTTTTTACAATGCTATATTGATAGTACATGTACTAATTATATGACAAGGGAACAACAGTCCCTCATTTTTCATTATGCCCATATTCTTGATGAGGAATGTTGAGTTCACTGGTTTGAGACTGTAAAATCAACAAAATCCACCAAATAGTTCTACTGGTTTCTACACACTTTCTACCTGGTTTTAGTCATTTCAGCTCAGAGTGGAGTATTTAAAAAAAAATATCAGACACTTTCCAGTTGAGAATCGCTGTTTTAACCCACACTCCAATGTTCAACCAAATCAAAGCTCTGCCTCTGGACAACGGGTCTATTGGACACAACTGGTGTGTTAGTGTGCGTGTGTGATCGTGCGTGCGTATATGCATATTTCTGTGTGTGCATTTTGTAAAAGGTTGTGTCTGTCTCCCTGCCTGTGAAAGAACTGTCAGCCTTGATTATTCTCCTTTTTTTTAAAACCTCAAATCACATTAACCTAATTGTGTTAAGGCAAAAATGTTCTGACCGAGTGATTGGCTTAGAATGGACGTCTCGTGGTAGCGAGGTTGGATAATAACTGCGTTTCACAGAAAGACAAAACAGACGGATTCACTATAAATGCAAAAGCATCCTTTAAATTCCTCAACTAATTAGTCATTTCTCTATTCATTCCCATAGTGGGTTATAATGATGCAACTGATATGTCAATTCTGACCAACATAAAAACAAAACAACGAGTGAGGTGACATGGCTAGCGGCCCATGTGCCATAAAAAAAAAAAATACAATTTCTCTGGTATGCTAATCTATAATACGGGTTTGGCTGATCAGTGGGCAACGGCCAAGATCATGGATTGTCACCTCACTCAAAACAAATTTGTGGTGGCTAAAACCATGATTTGCTCGAACAGTAAAGGCTATTAACCTCATGATTCGTATATTGAAAGTGTCTGTCCTGCCATTGTGTCTGTGTCCTCGCTGGGGCCTTCTGTGGTGAGCGAGCCACTCTCCTACCCCCATCAGCTCGAAAGACAAATGCGTTCTGATTGTGTAACATTTAATAATGCAATTGCGGGAACAACACCGCTTTGGAAGCTTCACGAAGAGAGGAGGGTCTCAGCTTTCTGTAGGTAGAATTGTATTTATCAACTCTCAATAGTCAGCTCAATAGCAACTATTTTGACATGGTGAAGTGCGCAGCGGGTATTGCGAGGGCAAAGCCTGTAGGTCTCATGGGTAGGAAATAAAATGTACTGTTGGATGAATACATGGCTACCAGCAGTGTGTACTAGAGTTAGCGATCTAATTGATGTGTTTTGTGTTTCCACTTCCCCAGGTTTTGAACCCCAAATGAATTATCCTATGATATGAGTTAGTGCACATACAGATAGATGTATGTACCGTAAGGTGGAGTACCTTATGGTAAGCTGTAGACCACACTATCTACCGGGAGAGTTCTCGTCTACAGTGTATTACTCGTAGCCGTCTATTTACCACCACAGACCGATGCTGGCACTAAGAGGGCACTCAAACCAACTCTATAAGGTCAACTAGCAACAGGCTGGCTCACATAAACAGCATCCTCCCGGATACCCTAGACCAGTGGTTCCCAAGCTTTTTATAGTCCCGTACCCCTTCAAACATTCAACCTCCAGCTGCGTACCCCCTCTAAGCACCAGGGTCAGCTGTACCCCCTCTAGCACCAGGGTCAGCGCACTCTCAACTGTTGTTTTATGCCACCATTGTAAGTCTGCCACACACACACACACACAGACACACACACACACACACTATACGATACATTTAATAAACATAAGAATGAGTGTGAGGTTTTGTCACAATCCGGCTCGTGGGAAGTGACCAAGAGAAGGGTGTGCTTGAAAGGATGCAAATAACTCTGCAATGTTGGGTTGTATTGGAGAGAGTCTCAGTCTTAATTCATTATCCACACGCAGTCTGTGCCTGTATTTAGTTGTCCTGCTAGTGAGGGCTGAGAATCCACTCTCACGTAGGTACGTCGTGGCAAAGGGCATCAGTGTCTTAACAGTGTGATTTTCCAAGGCAAGAAACTGAGCGCAGCCCAATCCAGAAATCTTGCAATGGCTTCTGATTAAATTTAATTTTCACAGAACCGCTTGTTGCAATTTTGATGAGGCTCTCATGTTCAGTAAGTGGACTGGAGGCAGGGCATGAAAGGGATAACGAATCCAGTTGTTTGTGTCGTCCGTTTTGGGAAAGTACCTGCGTAATTGCACACCCAACTCACTATGGTGCTTCGCTATATCACATTTGACATTGTCCGTAAGCTTGAGTTAATTTGCTCACAAAAAATCATACAATGATGGAAAGACCTGTGTGTTGTCCTTGTTAATGAAGACAGAGAAGAGCTCCAACTTCTTAATCATAGCCTCAATTGTATCCCACACATTGAATATAGTTGCGGAGAGTCCCTGTTATCCTAGATTCAGATCATTCAGGTGAGAAAAACATCACCCAGATAGGTCAGTCGTGTGAGAAACTCATCATTATGCAAGCAGTCAGACAAGTGAAAATGATGGTCAGTAAAGAAAACGTTAAGCTCGTCTCTCAATTGTAAAAAAAAATGAGTCAATACTTTGCCCCTTGATAACCAGCGCACTTCTGTTTGTTGTAAAAGCGTCACATGGTCGCTGCCCATATCATTGCATAATGCAGAAAATACACGAGAGTTCAGGGGCCTTGCTTTAACAAGGTTAACCTTTTTCACTGTAGTGTCCAAAACGTTTTTCAAGCTGTCAGGCATTCCCTTGGCAGCAAGAGCCTCTCGGAGGATGCTGCAGTGAACCCGAGTGAAGTCGGGAGCAACTACTTGCATGAGCGTTGCGCCATCAGTACAGATACCAACACATCTTGACCATCAAAGTCCATTTGTGTTGTTTGATGAAGGCCTTGTCTGTATCGTTTTTTTGGCCTTTTCCCCTAGCATTGTCCCAGCCATATCCACGGCAGCAGGAAGAATGAAGTCCTCCACAATAGTATGGGGCTTGCCTGTCCTAACTACTCGGTAGCTCACCATAAAATAAACTTCTAGCCCCTTCTTATTAATGGTTTCTGTTTATACATGTCTTACTACTCGAAAGTAATCTTTATTCTCACTCAAAAAACTCCTGTGGCTTATTTTTCAAATGATCATGTTTCGTTTCTAAATGTCTGCGCAAGAGTGAAGATTTCCTATGAGAGAGTAACGGTTAAGGTGAATGGATGTTAATTGTTTGACTAGGCTACCTGTATTTGACATTGTGTTGTTATTTCGCGGAACGCTCGATGGTTTCATTTTATTTTTGGCAGTGAAACGAGGCTACTCAGGCGAGAAAAAAACCTCACCCAAATCTATAGCCCCGTTAGAAAATATAAATGTACTGTTTGAAAATGTGAAAAGAAATAGAGAACAAACCCCGTTTGGGAATACCTGCCCTAGACCCACTCCAATTTGCATACCACCCCAACAGATCCACAGATGACGCAATCTCAATCACACTCCACACTGCCCTTTCTCACCTGGACAAAAGGAACACCTCGGGAGACTGAAAAGATTTGGCATGGGTCCTCAGATCCTCAAAAGGTTCTACAGCTGCATCAAGAGCATCCTGACTGGTTGCATCACCGCCTGGTCTGGCAACTGCTCGGCATCGGACCGTAAGGCGCTACAGTGAGTAATGCGTACAGCCCAGTACATCTCTACCCCCAAGCCATAAGACTGCTGAACAATCAAACGGCCAACGGACTATTTACATTGACACCCCCATTTGTTTTGTACACTGCTGCTACTCGCTGTTTATTATCTATGCATAGTCACTTCACTCCCACCTACATGTACAAATGACCTCTACTAACCTGTACCTCCGCACACTGACTCTGTACCGGTACCCCCTGTATATAGCCTCGTTATTGTTATTTTATTGTGTTACTTTTATCATTTTTTTAAAACTTTGTTTGGTAAATATTTTCTTAACTTCTTGAACTGCACTTTTGGTTAAGGGCTTGTAAGTAAGCATTTCACGGTAAAGTCTACACTTGTTGTATTCGGCGCATGTGACAAATAAAGTTTGATTTGATTTGATTTTCCTTAGGAAATTCTGGGGTCCTATATTGACTAGGGTGACCAGTCGTTCCAGATTTCCGGGGACAATCCCACATTCTTGTGGCCTGTCCCCGGCTAGAGCGGTCTCTGAAATTGTCCCCGATTAGCCCTCATAAAGAAAAAAAGCAACTCTGAAGTTAAATTGAGGCAGATATTTCAATAATCAAACGCTGTATCCAATCATATTTGCATGTAAAAATGATTTCTATATCCCTGTTCCAAACTCGTTTGCTCCTACGGTTACGCCGCAGACCTTTAATGAGAAGGTCTGATCAGTGACACATTGCAACCACTGCATGAACAACTACGCCCATGGCTAGAAAGTGCATCCAACAGCATCGGCTACCAAACTTGAGTGATTGTAAAATTGCTAGCTAGGCAAAGATTAATAAGGAAACTGTGGATGGGTAGTTGATTTCTCTGTTATAAATAACACAAGTGTTTCAAAGGACTATCGCAAAATGTATAGTTCAGTATATGTAGTTCCCTCCATGCCATTGTTTATTTTTTTACATTTTATTTACACAGCTACACTGGTCATCTTAATTTTATATAGACACTGTTTCTAATTGTCAACTCGAAATTCATGACAATCCCTGGATTAGGTTGCACATCAAAATATATTGAATCATGCATTCCTGCTTCCACTGCTTAGATGAAATAACTTTTTTTAAATACCTCAGTAGCCTATGTATTGCACTTCTTAATGAAGGTCTACGATTGACTTAGGCTCACCACATTATGGGCTGGTGCCACCAACAAAGTTAGTGTCACCAGTGACAGCAGGGAGAAATTAGTTGGCTGTGCGCACGGTGCTGTGGGCTGGTTTGGATGGAATGCCAGGGCCGAATTGTTGTCCCAGTCCACCCCTGCTCTGCCCTACTTTTACCATAGTGATGATGCTGAGGCATGGTGAAGAGGAGCAGGAGTATCCCACAATGCCCTTGTCGGGGCCAGAGATGGATGCTGCCTGCTGCAGCTCGTGAGCTTCTGTTGAGCTGACGCTTGTTGATGCCGCCGCAGCTCGTGCTGACATTTCCAGACCGTCAGCTCGCACTAGTTGTTCGCGATCACCAGCGCGTGCTTGACGGTGCGGTGAACACCGGTCCCCGCTGCTTTGGATCCCTTCAACCACCGCGACCATAAATAGGACGGACACTGTCATCCAGCGATACCCACCGTATACCGTCTCTGTCTCCCGGAGTAGACGGGGAGAGGGGGTCCAGTGCCGTCCGCAGCATGAGCATGGACCCCCTGGCCAAGCCCTGCCAGTCCCAGGCGGAGCACAACCCCAGGACCTTCAGTGGCCGACTGACCGCGCTGGAAGCGGCCGGGGATGACAGCGAGTCCGGCTGCGGCGAAGAGGAGGCCATGGGGGGCAGCGATACGTTCAGTAGCCTCGTCGAAATGGAGGTGGAGACGCTGGAGGAGAAATTAAAGGGTCTGGCTTTTAGGAAACAGATTTCGTATAGGTGAGTCAACGGTAGAAGGCTAGCCTTCAGGAATAAGGGCTAGACGTCATTTGGATAAAAACGAGGATTTAGACAAAAGAGAGGAAGATGGGATTATAGGACTGTAGATCATTCTCTTCCCATTTACATTCACTTGTGCTGTTGTTTTTTATTGACAAACATTGACAAAAACACAATGAACAGACACACACACACATCTATGTATATATATATAGAGAGAGATGTATATATTTTGACAGCACACACATTTCCGACATAAGGTCCTCTGAAATACTGTATTATTACTATTATGGTAGACATTTACATTATTAAATTGTGTTAACTATCAGAGTAGGCTCTCTGACTGAACCAGCATAGGTTTTAGCACACCGGCTTTCTGACCTAGTGTCCATCGTGTGTGTGCGCATTGTTGTATTTTCTGTGTGTTGTCGTGTGTGGGAGGGGAGAGGGGGTTAGCTCTATTGATTTGCAGACCGTGTTTCTGTGTTCGTGTGTGTGTGTGTGTGTTCTCTCGCCGTGATGTATGTATTCTCACGCCGTGTGTGTAGGGCAGGCTATTCTCCCGAATGCCAGCTCGGATCGCCTGCTGAGACAGGTAGCTTCTGGGGTTGTGGAATTGGCTAATGCCCAACAACACCCAGAGGAAGCTATAGCTTTCGTTCTGACTTAGTGAGAGAGGTGTGTGTGTGTGTGTGTGTGTGTGTGTGTGTGTGTGTGTGTGTGTGTGTGTGTGTGTGTCTGCCTGTTGTATTGGAAAACGGTTTGCTTTGGAGGTCAAATCAATACCGCCTAATGATTTGTTTGCCTTTTGGTTTGAGTGGAGAGATGTTAACATCGTCTGTCTGTCTGTCTGTCTGTCTGTCTGTCTGTCTGTCTGTCTGTCTGTCTGTCTGTCTGGTTTGCAATAGCCATAGTGAATGAATGCATCATGATTACATGCAGCTCATGTGTCTGTTTGAAGTCCAAGCTCACCATGGTCTATGTGTGTGATTCAAAGAAACCTGAGACATTATGCTGTTGAACATCAAAGGCTCTAAGTGTGTGTGTGTGTGTGTGTGTGTGTGTAAACAATGACTCCTTTCAGACCTGTAATAGGTATCTTCTTCAGACAGACAGACAGACAGACAGACAGACAGACAGACAGACAGATAGATAGATAGATAGATAGATAGATAGATAGATAGATAGATAGATAGATAGATAGAGACAAGTGAGAATAGAGAGAGTGTACTTAGTGTGTTGTATCCCCACATTGAGCTGACTCCTACTGGGTGAGTGATCACACAGGACTGTGTTCCCAGAAAGCACTCGGCCCTTTCAACTATTCTGAGACTTCTCTGTCTGCTACGCATAAATTTCGCCCTCAGACAGCCAGCGTGTGTGTGTACAGTATGTGTGTGTGTACAGTATGTGTGTGTGTGCAGTGGTCGAAAAAAAAAAGCTAATTGTCATACTTGAGGCACAGTAAAGATACCTTAATATAAAATGACTCAAGTAAAAGTGAAAGTCACCCAGTAAAATACTACTTGAGTAAAAGTTTTTGGTTTTAAATATACTTAAGTATCAAAACTAAATTTATACGTAATAAAAAGTCCTTATATTACGCAAACCAGATGGCATCATTTTCTTATTTTTAATTTATTTACGGATAGTCAGGGCCGCACTCCAACACTCAGACATCGTTTACCGAAAAAAATCTTTAATGAGTCTGCCAGATCGGCGGCAGTAGGGATGACCAGGGATGTTCTTTTGGTAAGTGTGTGAATTGGACTATTTTCATCACCTGCTAAGCATTCAAAATGTAGCGAGTACTTTTAGGTGTCCGGTGAAAATATATGGAGTAAAAAGTACATGATTTTATTTAGGAATGTAGTGAATTTCAAGTACATTTAGTCAAAAATATAAATAGTAAAGTAAAGTACAGATACCCAAAACAACTGCTTATGTAGTACATTGAAATATGTTTACTTAAGTACTTTACACCACTGTGTGTGTGTGTGTGTGTGTGTGTGAGAGAGAATAGAGCAGTGTCATGCACCTTTATGTGAAATACTGTGAAATGGCCGTTTCACTCACAACACTCTTCAACTGACTCTCACTGAATCTGACTCAATTTAACTTATGTATCCGCCATTAGTGTGTCTGTGAGTGAATGCGTATTAGCAAGTGTGCTTGCGCATGTGTGTGTACCCAAGTGTGTGTTTGCATGCGTTCGCATGTGTGCTTGTCTGTGTTGTATGTGGGGTAGCCTATCTCCCAGAGGGAGACGTTCAAACCCTTTCTCTCTCATGTGGGATAAAATCGTTTTCATTTCATCTCCCAATTAGAGATGGTGATGATCCCCAACCAGGACGGACACCCAACAACAGAGAGAAGATTAACAACCACACAGAGAGAAACGGAACAAGATGCAATTAACATCAACTCTGATATCTGGGCCCTCATCCACAAAGCCTCTCAGAGTAGGAGTGCTGTTCTAGGATCAGTTCTGCCTTTTAGGTCACAATGAATAAGATATGGACAGATCCGAGATCAGCACTCCTACTCTGAGACGCTTTCTGGATTTGCTTCCCTGATCGTAGTTCCTGCCTGCAGTAACTGAAGGAAGCATTGAACTGACCAGAACAGACAGACGCTGACAGCAAAATTGGTTCCGGTCCAAATCCGGCCCAGAATTGGGCAAGGTCTGTTTGCCATGAAAAGGCCACAACATCCCAGACTCAAATATTGGCGTAAAGCTCCACAGCAGGCCTTTATGGGTTTACAGTAATCAGTTATCACAGTGTGAGAGTAGAGTGCTCAGCCTGGAACTTGGCCTCAGAAAGAGACTTGGGCTTTTTTGAACAGCCAATCAGAGTCGTAATTGTAGAGTTGTTCAAGATGATACATTTTCTCATCCTCCCGACCGAAACCGGTGAACAGTTCAACATGCATATTCATGGCTTTCTGTTCCTGACAAACTCCGATGGAAAGAGGTTCATAGACCTTTTCTTGTTTGGACAAAAGACCATCCCCGGTTCCTCTCCTTCGTCCTTTCTCCTCCGTGACCGCTGGGAAACTGGGGTCGAGTGGTCGAGGAGTGTGTCAATTCGTTAGTAGGCCAACGGAAGACGGCCCTCTCCTCCTCGATAGCCTCCTTTTGGCGGGGAAGCACAAGTGCATCCTACCGCGGAAGAGTTTCGATATCTGCCACGACCCCTTAGAATCAGATGTAGCGTTGTCGGAGGAGAAAAGCACGGAGCACATTTAAAAACAACATGCTACTTATCCTTTTATCTTGTAAAATGTCCTGCACAACTTACTTCATTTATTTTGATCACTTTACACATTTATTTTGGGATCCGCCCCTGTAAACGTAATGTCCCGATGACACGCGAGTGGGGAAGAAGCTTCTCATTTCATTACAAGTGCATTTTCGTCCACGTTCGGGCTCCACGTCACCTCTTCTCGTTGACCTTTTAACCTTTGTTTCAAAAGGTGGAGAGAGAGAACGGAGGAGAGAGGACGTAGCCTTCAGGCAGATCTGAGCCTTACTGTACCTCTACCGCTTCATGCTGTATATCAACTGAGCTGCCAATACCTCATCCAAAACCTCATCCTTAACTGAAACGATAACAAAGCGTCCTCCTGTGTCGCTAGATAACTATGGGGCTGGAGAAATGAATCCATGGCTACAGACTGGCATCCATGACATCAAATGTGTAGTTTTAACCATGTTTTGAGCCTATAACAGTGTTTGTTTACATTTGCGTTGTTGACAAGCTTATATTTTGGGTCCTAATGGAGTACGACAGTTGGACTAAGCTCGTGAGGCCTTTATAGGTTATAGTATTCAAGAATGATGGGTATATCTCATAGAAGTCCAAAAATGGATATAGCAACTAAGGATTCTAGCTTTAACTTTGCACTGGGCCTGTTAGTGGTTGGATGTCCTTGGGAAGAGCCTGGGCCTGGTAGTGGTTGTCTATGGGAAATACAAGACAAAATGTTGTCATTATTCAAGGCTGACTCTGAGCTATAAAACCTCTCTCTCTCTTTCACTCTCTCGTCTCTCTCTCATCTCTCTCCCTGGGCTGTACAACATGGAGGAAGTACATCCCCTCCGTTTCCTCTCTAACTTATTCATGTGCAGCAGAGAGAGCGTGCTGCTGACGCCATCGTTATATACAGATGAATACATAATGATAACACACTGAACGGCTGTCTCTGCAGCAGAGAGAGGGCTTACAACTGTCTGCTTCTATCTGGCCTGTTTCAATGATCCCCCTTGTCTCCTCTGTCTCTGTCTGTCTGTCTGTCTGTCTGTCTGTCTGTCTGTCTGTCTGTCTGTCTGTCTGTCTGTCTGTCTGTCTGTCTGTCTGTCTGTCTGTCTGTCTGTCTGTCTGTCTGTCTGTCTGTCTGTCTGTCTGTCTCTCTCTCTCTCTCTCTCTCTCTCTCTCTCTCTCTCGTCCTTCTGTCCCTTCATTCAGTGACTTCTCGTGTATTTCTCAAGCAGGCAGAAGGCATAGGGAGCAACCAGACGGACAAGACAGACAAACAGGGGCTCAAAGATCAGGGCCCAGGGGGTGACCCCTTTAAATAAATCCTTTGATTACAAAGGGAGAGGAGGAGTTGATCATTCTCTGTGCTTTGGTTTGGTGCGAGGAGGTGGACAGCTGCTGAGTTTCTGGAGTTTTGACAGCTGATGAATGTGGCGAAGGCATTGGAGCGGTGTGTGTTTGAGCTGCGTGTGTGGGATGGTTGGGGGTTCTGTGTGTGTGTGTAGGGGTTTTAATCATGAATCTGTGAATCGCACGCACGCATGCGTGCGTACACACACACACACACACACACACACACACACACACACACACACACACACACACACACACACACACACACACACACACACACACACACACACACACACACACACACACTAGGACAATATTAGTGTGTGTGGGTTGTAATACCCGGTCCTGGTTGTCTGACACTAAGATATGTGTGAGGTGTGTGTGAGAGGTGTGTGTGTATGTGTGTGTGTATGTGATAGGTGTGTGTGTGTGCATGCCAGTGTTTTATATGATTGGAGTGCGTAGGTAACCGTCAGTCTTAATCTGTGTGGTGAGGAGAGGAATGGGGTGATGTCTGTTTTAGGAGTAGAGGACAGATTATTCCTTTAAAAGGTCTCTCTGTCTCCTGGCATTTTCCAGAGCAGAGCAGCGCTGAGGTTGGGGCTGGCGGCTGGTGTTTTTCTCCCATAATGCAGCATGATGAGGCATTAAGGGGATTGGATGTTCAGGCTGCGTGGAGTCAGTCTCTCCTTATTTGGTGTCTGACTGGCTGTAAGAGGCTTTTCCTGCTGCCTGGCTCCTGCCCCCCCCCCAACAACATCACCCAGCACCAGGCAGACCAGGCTGAGGGGCCCTACTACAGCCCCAAGCTGCAGCAGGATTCACTTGGCCCCAGAGTGGATGGCTGAACAGGAACAGGTGTGGTGTGTGCCTGTTAAACCTGCTGTTTTTTCAGTCAGAGCTCTCTGCCTAGACAAATACACCCCCCCCCCCCTCTCTCTCTCTCGGGCCTGTCCAGTCCATCTGGCGGTGCCACAGTCAGCCCAACTGAGCTGAGAGTGACTCCATCACTGTGACACACGTCTGGCTGAGAGAGGAAGAGAGGGAGAGGAGAGAGAATCGAGAGAGGGAGAGGAGAGAGAATCGAGAGAAGGAGGCAGAGAGAGAATGGAGAGAGGAAGGCAGGGAGAGAAAGAGAGGGGGGCAGAGAGAGAAAGAGAGGGGGAGGAGAGAGGGAGAGGAGAGAGAATGGAGAGAGGGAGAGGAGAGAGAATGGAGAGAGGGAGGCAGAGAGACAATGGAGAGAGGCAGGCAGAGAGAGAAAGAGAGGGAGGCAGAGAGAGAAAGAGAGGGAGAGGAGAAGGAATGGAGAGAGGGAGAGGAAAGAGAATGGAGAGAGGGAGGCAGAGAGAGAAAGAGAGGGAGAGGAGAGAGAATGGAGAGACGGAGGCAGAGAGGAAGAGAGGGAGGCAGAGAGAGAAAGAGAGGGGGGTAGAGAGAGAATGGAGAGAGGGAGGCAGAGAGAGAGGGAGAGGAGAGAGAATGGAGAGGGAGAGGAGAGAGAATGGAGAGAGGGAGTCAGAGAGAGAAAGAGAGGGAGAGGAGTGAGAATGGAGAGAGAGAGGCAGAGAGAGAAAGAGAGGGAGAGGAGAGAGAAAAGAAGAGAGGGAGCGGAGAGAGAATGGAGAGAGGGAGGCAGAGTGAGAATGGAGAGAGGGAGGCAGACAGAGAAAGAGAGGGAGGCAGAGAGAATAGAGAGGAGGAGACAGAGAGAGATGGAGAGGGAGGCAGGGAGAGAAAGAGAAGGAGAGGAGAGAGAATGGAAAGAGGGAGAGGAGAGAGAATTGGAGAGAGGGAGGCAGAGAGAGATAGAGAGGGAGAGGAGAGAAAATTGAAAGAGGGATAGGAGAGAGGAGAGAAAATGTAGAGAGGGAGAGGAGAGAGAATGGAGAGGGAGAGGAGAGAGAAAGAGAGGGAGAGGAGAGAGAATGGAGAGAGGGAGGCAGAGAGAGAAAGAGAGGGAGTCATAGAGAGAAAGAGAAGGAGAGGAGAAAGAATGGAGAGAGGGAGGCAGAGAGAGAAATTGAGGGAGAGGAGAGAGAATGGAGAGAGGGAGAGGAGAGAGAATGGAGAAAGGGAGGCAGAGAGAGAATGGAGAGAGGGAGGCAGACAGAGAAAGAGAGGGAGGCAGAGAGAGAATGGAGAGAGGGAGGCAGAGAGAATAGAGAGGAGGAGACAGAGAGAGATAGAGAGGGAGGCAGGGAGAGAAAGAGAAGGAGAGGAGAAAGAATGGAGAGAGGGAGGCAGAGAGAGAGAGAGAGGGAGGCAGAGAGAGAAATTGAGGGAGAGGAGAGAGAATGGAGAAAGGGAGGCAGAGTGAGAATGGAGAGAGGGAGGCAGACAGAGAAAGAGAGGGAGGCAGAGAGAGAATGGAGAGAGGGAGGCAGAGAGAATAGAGAGGAGGAGACAGAGAGAGATGGAGAGGGAGGCAGGGAGAGAAAGAGAAGGAAAGGAGAGAGAATGGAAAGAGGGAGAGGAGAGAGAATTGGAGAGAGGGAGGCAGAGAGAGATAGAGAGGGAGAGGAGAGAAAATTGAAAGAGGGATAGGAGAGAGGAGAGAGAATGTAGAGAGGGAGAGGAGAAAGAATGGAGCGAGGGAGGCAGAGAGAGGGAGGCAGAGAGAGAAATTGAGGGAGAGGAGAGAGAATGGAGAGAGGGAGAGGAGAGAGAATTGGAGAGAGCGAGGCAGAGAGAGAAAGAGAGGGAGGCAGGGAGAGAAAGAGAAGGAGAAGAGAGAGAATGGAAAGAGGGAGAGGATAGAGAATGGAGAGAGGGAGAGGAGAGAGAATGGAGAGGGAGAGGAGAGAGGGAGGCAGAGAAAGAGAGGGAGAGGCGAGAGAATGGAGAGAGACAGGCAGACAGAGAAAGAGAAGGAGAGGAGAGAGATTGGAGAGAGGGAGAGGAGAGAGAATGGAGAGAGAAAGAGAGGGAGAGGAGAGAGAATGGAGAGAGGGAGAGGAGAGAGGACGGAGAGGGAGAGGAGAGAGAAAGAGAGGGAGAGGAGAGAGGGAGAGGAGAGATGGAGGCAGAAAGAGAAAGAGAGGGAGAGGAGAGAGAATGGAGAGAGGGAGGCAGAGAGAGAAAGAGAGGGAGAGGAGAGAGAATGGAGAGAGGGAGGCAGAGAGAGAAAGGGAGGTATAGGAGTGAGAATGGAGAGAGGGAGGCAGAGAGAGAAAAAGAGGGAGAGGAGAGAGAGGGAGAGGAGAGAGAATGGAGAGAGGGAGAGAGAGAGAAAGAGAGGTGGAGGAGAGAGAATGGATAGAGGGAGGCAGAGAGAGAAAGAGAGGGAGAGGAGAGAGAATGGAGAGAGGGAGGCAGAGAGTGAGAGGGAGAGAGAGAAAGAGAGGGAGGCAGAGCTAGAAAGAGAGGGAGATGAGAGGAGAGAGAATGGAGAGAATGGAGAGAGAGGGAGGGGAGGGAGAATGGAGAGTGGGAGAGGAGAGAGAATTGAGAAAGGTAGGCAGAGAGAGAATGGAGAGAGGGAGGCAGAGAGAGAAAGAGAGGGAGAGGAAAGAGAATGGATAGATGGAGGCAGAGAGAGAAAGAGATGGAGAGGAGAGAGAATGGAGAGAGGGAGGCAGAGAGAGAAAGATAGGGAGAGGAGAGAGAATGGAGAGGGAGGCAGTGAGAGAAAGAGAGGGAGGCAGAAAGAGAAAGAGAGGGAGCAGGAGAGAGAATGGAGAGAGGGAGGCAGAGAGAGAAAGGGAGGTATAGGAGTGAGAATGGAGAGAGGGAGGCAGAGAGAGAAAAAGAGGGAGAGGAGAGAGAGGGAGAGGAGAGAGAATGGAGAGAGGGAGAGGAGAGAGAAAGAGAGGTGGAGGAGAGAGAATGGATAGAGGGAGGCAGAGAGAGAAAGAGAGGGAGAGGAGAGAGAATGGAGAGAGGGAGGCAGAGAGTGAGAGGAGAGAGGGAGGCAGAGAGAGAAAGAGAGGGAGGCAGAGCTAGAAAGAGAGGGAGATGAGAGGAGAGAGAATGGAGAGAATGGAGAGAGAGGGAGGGGAGGGAGAATGGAGAGTGGGAGAGGAGAGAGAATTGAGAAAGGTAGGCAGAGAGAGAATGGAGAGAGGGAGGCAGAGAGAGAAAGAGAGGGAGAGGAGAGAGAATGGAGAGAGGGAGGCAGAGAGTGAAAGAGATGGAGAGGAGAGAGAATGGAGAAAGGGAGGCAGAGAGAGAAAGATAGGGAGAGGAGAGAGAATGGAGAGGGAGGCAGTGAGAGAAAGAGAGGGAGGCAGAAAGAGAAAGAGAGGGAGCAGGAGAGAGAATGGAGAGAGGGAGGCAGAGAGAGAATGGAGAAAGGGAGTCAGAGAGGGAGGCAGATAGAGAAAGAGAGGGAGGCAGAGAGAGAATGGAGAGAGGGAGACAGAGAGAGATAGAGAGGGAGGCAGGGAGAGAAAGAGAGGGAGAGGAGAGAAAATGGAGCGGGAGAGGAGAGAGAATGGAAAGAGGGAGAGGAGAGAGAAGAGAGGGAGAGGAGAGAGAATGGAGAGAGGGAGTCAGAGAGAGTAAGAGAGGGAGATGAGAGAAAATGGAGAGAGGGAGGCAGAGAGGGAATGGAGAGAGGGAGCGGAGAGAGAATGGAGAGAGGGAGAGGAGAGATGAAAGAGAGGAAGAGGAGATAGAAAGAGAGGTAGAGGAGAGTTATAGAGAGAGGGAGAGGAGAGAGGATGGAGAGGAGAGAGAAAGAAAGGGAGAGGAGAGAGAATTGAGAGAGGGAGGCAGAGAGAGAAAGAGAGGGTGAGGAGAGAGAATGGAGAGAGGGAGGCAGAGAGAAAAGAGAGGGAGGCAGAGAGAAAGAGAGGTAGGAGAGCGAGAAAGAGAGAGGAGAGGAGAGAGAATGGAGAGAGGGCAGAGAGAGAGAAAGAGAGGGAGAGGAGAGAATGGAGAGAGGGAGGCAGAGAGAGAAAGAGAGGGAGACAGAGAGAGATTGAGGGAGAGAGAGAGAATGGAGAGAGGGAGGCAGAGAGAGAATAGAGAGGGGAGACAGAGAGAGATAGAGAGGGAGGCAGGGAGAGAAAGAGGAGAGAGAGAGAAGAGAGGGAGAGGAGAGAGAATGGAGAGGGAGAGAGTGAGAATTGTGGAGAGAGAGGAGGCAGAGAGAGAATGGAGAGTGAGAGGAGAGAGAAAGAGAGGGAGAGGAGAGAGAATGGAGAGAGGGAGGCAGAGAGAGAGAAGAGAGAGGAGTCATAGAGAGGGAGAGGAGAGAGAGAATGGAGAGGGTGGCAGGAGAGAAAGAGAGGGAGTCAGAGAGAGAGGGAGAGGAGAGAGAATGGAGAGAGGGAGGCAGAGAGAGAAAGAGAGGGAGAGGAGAGAGAATGGAGAGAGACATGCAGAGAGAGAAAGGAGAAAGGGAGGCAGACAGAGAAAGAGAGGGAGGCAGAGAGAATGGAGAGAGGGAGGCAGAGAGAATGGAGAGAGGGAGACAGAGAGAGATAGAGAGGGAGCAAGAGAAAGAGAGAAGGAGAGGAGAGAGAATGGAAAGAGAGAGGAGAGAGGATGGAGAGAGAGAGGAGAGAGAGGATGGAGAGGAGAGAGAGAGAAAGAGAGGGAGAGGAGAGAGAATGGAGAGAGGGTGGCAGAGAATGGAGAGAGGGAGAGGAGAGAGGATGGAGAGAGAGAGAGAGAGAATGGAGAGGGAGAGGCGAGAGAAAGAGAGGGAGAGAGAGAGAATGAGAGGGTGGCAGAGAATGGAGAGAGGGAGAGAGAATGGAGATAGGAGGAAAGAGAGGAAGAGAGAGAGAATGGAAGGAGAAAGAGAGGGAGAGGAGAGAGAGAGAGGGAGAGAATGGAGAGAGGAGAGGATGGGAGAGAGGAGAGAGAAAGGAAGGAGAGGAGAGAGAATGGAGAGAGGGAGGAGCAGAGAAAGAGAGGGAGAGGAGAGAGTCAGACAGAGAATGATGAGAGGGAGAGGAGAGAGAATGGAGATAGGAGAGGAGAGAGAAAGAGAGAGAGAGAGAGAATGGAAGGAGAAAGAGGGAGAGGAGAGAGGGTGGCAGAGAGAGAAAGAGAGGGAGAGGAGAGAGAATGGAGAGAGGGAGGCAGAGAGAGAAGAGAGGAGAGGGAGATAGGAATGGAGAGA
This sequence comes from Oncorhynchus nerka, assembly GCF_034236695.1. Taxonomy (NCBI): domain Eukaryota; kingdom Metazoa; phylum Chordata; class Actinopteri; order Salmoniformes; family Salmonidae; genus Oncorhynchus; species Oncorhynchus nerka. Next base: position 47,121,915 of record NC_088418.1, on the reverse strand, counting down.
GGGAGAGAGAGAGAATGGAGAGAGGGAGAGGAGAGAGGATGGAGAGGGAGAGGAGAGAGGAGGGAGGGAGAGGAGAGATAATGGAGAGAGGGTGGCAGAGAGAGAAAGAGAGGGAGAGGAGAGAGAATGGAGAGAGGGAGGCAGAGAAAGAAAGAGATAGAGGAGAGAGAAAGAGGAGGGAGAGGAGAGAGAATGGAGAGAGGGAGGCAAGGAGAGGGAGAGAGAGAGAATGGAGAGAGGGAGGCAGAGAGAGAATGGAGAGATGAGCGGAGAGAGGAGAGAGAGAGAAAGAGAGGAAGAGAGAGAGAGAGGGGGAGACAATGGAGAGAGGGAGAGATGAGATGATGGAGGGAGAGAGAGAGAAAGAGAGAGAGGAGAGAGAATGGAGAGAGGGAGGCAGAGAAACGAGAGGGAGAGGAGAGAGAATGGAGAGAGGGAGACAGAGAGTGAATGGTGAGAGGGAGAGGAGAGAGAATGGAGAGAGTGGAGAGGAGAGAGAAAGAGAGGAAGGAGAGAGAGAATGGAAGGAGAAAGAGACGGAGAGGAGAGATAATGGAGACACGGGGAGGAGAGATAATGGAGAGAGGGAGGCAGAGAGAGAAATAGATAGAGAGGAGAGAGAATGGAGAGAGGGAGGCAGAGAGAGAAAGAGATGGAGAGGAGAGAGAATTTTAGAGAGGGAGGCAGAGAGAGAAAGTGAGGGAGAGGTTGGCAGAGAGAGAAAGAGAGGGAGAGGAGAGAGAATGGAGAGAGGGAGGCAAAGAGAGGGAGAGGAGAGAGAAAGGAGAGAGGGAGAGGAGAGAGAATGGAGAGAGGGAGGCAAGGAGAGGGAGAGTAGAGAGAATGGAGAGAGGGAGGCAGAGAGAGAATGGAGAGAGGGAGGCAGAGAGAGAATGATGGAGGGAGACGAGAGAGAATGTGTGGATGGAGGCAGAGAGAAAGAGAGGGAGGCAGAGAGAGAATGAGAGAGGGAGGCAGAGAGCGAACGAGAGGGAGAGGAGAGAGAATGGAGAGAGAGGGAGTCAGAGAGAGTAAGAGAGGGAGATGAGAGAAAATGGAGAGAGGGAGGCAGAGAGGGAATGGAGAGAGGGAGCGGAGAGAGAATGGAGAGAGGGAGAGGAGAGATGAAAGAGAGGAAGAGGAGATAGAAAGAGAGGTAGAGGAGAGTTATAGAGAGAGGGAGAGGAGAGAGGATGGAGGCAGAGAGAGAAAGAAAGGGAGAGAGAGAGAATTGAGAGAGGGAGGCAGAGAGAGAGAGAGGTGAGGAGAGAGAATGGAGAGAGGGAGGCAGAGAGAGAAAGAGAGGGAGGCAGATAGAGAAAGAGATAGGCAGAGCGAGAAAGAGAGGGAGAGGAAAGAGAATGGAGAGAGGGAGGCAGAGAGAGAAAGAGAGGGAGAGGAGAGAATGGAGAGAGGGAGAAGAGAGAGAGGAGAGAGGGAGCAGAGAGAGAAATTGAGGGAGAGGAGAGAGAATGGAGAGAGGGAGGCAGAGAGAATAGAGAGGGGAGACAGAGAGAGATAGAGAGGGAGGCAGGGAGAGAAAGAGGAGAGGAGAGAGAAGAGAGGGAGAGGAGAGAGAATGGAGAGTGGGAGAGGAGTGAGAATTGGAGAGAGGGAGGCAGAGAGAGAATGGAGAGTGAGAGGAGAGAGAAAGCGAGGGAGAGGAGAGAGAATGGAGAGAGGGAGGCAGAGAGAGAAAGAGAGGGAGTCATAGAGAGAAAGAGAAGGAGAGGAGAAAGAATGAAGAGAGGGTGGCAGAGAGAGAAAGAGAGGGAGTCAGAGAGAGAGGGAGAGGAGAGAGAATGGAGAGAGGGAGGCAGAGAGAGAAAGAGAGGGAGAGGAGAGAGAATGGAGAGAGACATGCAGAGAGAGAAAGGAGAAAGGGAGGCAGACAGAGAAAGAGAGGGAGGCAGAGAGAGAATGGAGAGAGGGAGGCAGAGAGAATGGAGAGGGGGAGACAGAGAGAGATAGAGAGGGAGGCAGGGAGAGAAAGAGAAGGAGAGGAGAGAGAATGGAAAGAGGGAGAGGAGAGAGGATGGAGAGAGAGAGAGGAGAGAGGATGGAGAGGGAGAGGCGAGAGAAAGAGAGGGAGAGGAGAGAGAATGGAGAGAGGGTGGCAGAGAATGGAGAGAGGAGAGAGAATGGAGATAGGGAGGAAAGAGAGGAAGAGGAGAGAGAATGGAAGGAGAAAGAGAGGGAGAGGAGAGAGAGAGAAGGGAGAGAATGGAGAGAGAGAGAGGAGAGAGGATGGAGAGGGAGAGGCGAGAGAAAGAGAAGGAGAGGAGAGAGAATGGAGAGAGGGAGGGAGAGAGTGAAAGAGAGGGAGAGGAGAGAGGGAGTCAGACAGAGAATGGCGAGAGGGAGAGGAGAGAGAATGGAGATAGAAGAGGAGAGAAAGAGAGGAAGAGGAGAGAGATGATGGAAGGAGAAAGAGAGGGAGAGGAGAGAGGGTGGCAGAGAGAGAAAGAGAGGGAGAGGAGAGAGAATGGAGAGAGGGAGGCAGAGAGAGAAATAGATAGAGATGAGATATAATGGAGAGAGGGAGAAGAGAGAGAATGGAGAGAGGGAGAGGAGAGAGGATGGAGAGGGAGAGGCGAGAGGAGGGGAGGGAGAGGAGAGATAATGGAGAGAGGGTGGCAGAGAGAGAAAGAGAGGGAGAGGAGAGAGAATGGAGAGAGGGAGGCAGAGAAAGAAAGAGATGGAGAGGAGAGAGAAAGGAGAGAGGGAGAGGAGAGAGAATGGAGAGAGGGAGGCAAGGAGAGGGAGAGTAGAGAGAATGGAGAGAGGGAGGCAGAGAGAGAATGGAGAGAGTGAGCGGAGAGAGAATGGGGGGAGAGGAGAGAGAAAGAGAGGAAGAGGAGAGAGAAAGAGGGGGAGACAATGGAGAGAGGGAGAGATGAGATGATGGAGGGAGAGGAGAGAGAAAGAGAGGGAGAGGAGAGAGAATGGAGAGAGGGAGGCAGAGAGCGAACGAGAGGGAGAGGAGAGAGAATGGAGAGAGGGAGACAGAGAGTGAATGGTGAGAGGGAGAGGAGAGAGAATGGAGAGAGTGAGAGGAGAGAGAAAGAGAGGAAGAGGAGAGAGAATGGAAGGAGAAAGAGACGGAGAGGAGAGATAATGGAGACACGGGAGGAGAGATAATGGAGAGAGGGAGGCAGAGAGAGAAATAGATAGAGAGGAGAGAGAATGGAGAGAGGGAGACAGAGAGAGAAAGAGATGGAGAGGAGAGAGAATTTTAGAGAGGGAGGCAGAGAGAGAAAGTGAGGGAGAGGTTGGCAGAGAGAGAAAGAGAGGGAGAGGAGAGAGAATGGAGAGAGGGAGGCAAAGAGAGGGAGAGGAGAGAAAGGAGAGAGAGGGAGAGGAGAGAGAATGGAGAGAGGGAGGCAAGGAGAGGGAGAGTAGAGAGAATGGAGAGAGGGAGGCAGAGAGAGAATGGAGAGAGGGAGGCAGAGAGAGAATGGAGAGAGGGAGACGAGAGAGAATGTGTGGATGGAGGCAGAGAGCGAAAGAGAGGGAGGCAGAGAGAGAATGGAGAGAGGGAGGCAGAGAGCGAACGAGAGGGAGAGGAGAGAGAATGGAGAGAGGGAGTCAGAGAGAGTAAGAGAGGGAGATGAGAGAAAATGGAGAGAGGGAGGCAGAGAGGGAATGGAGAGAGGGAGCGGAGAGAGAATGGAGAGAGGGAGAGGAGAGAGATGAAAGAGAGGAAGAGGAGATAGAAAGAGAGGTAGAGGAGAGTTATAGAGAGAGGGGAGAGGAGAGAGGATGGAGAGAGAGAGAGAAAGAAAGGGAGAGGAGAGAGAATTGAGAGAGGGAGGCAGAGAGAGAAAGAGAGGGTGAGGAGAGAGAATGGAGAGAGGGAGGCAGAGAGAGAAAGAGAGGGAGGCAGATAGAGAAAGAGAGGTAGGCAGAGCGAGAAAGAGAGGGAGAGGAGAGAATGGAGAGAGGGAGGCAGAGAGAGAAAGAGAGGGAGAGGAGAGAATGGAGAGAGGGAGGCAGAGAGAGAAAGAGAGGGGAGCAGAGAGAGAAATTGAGGGAGAGGAGAGAGAATGGAGAGAGGGAGGCAGAGAGAATAGAGAGGGGGAGACAGAGAGAGATAGAGAGGGAGGCAGGGAGAGAAAGAGGAGAGGAGAGAGAAGAGAGGGAGAGGAGAGAGAATGAGAGAGGGAGAGGAGTGAGAATTGGAGAGAGGGAGGCAGAGAGAGAATGGAGAGTGAGAGGAGAGAGAAAGGAGGGGAGAGGAGAGAGAATGGAGAGAGGGAGGCAGAGAGAGAAAGAGAGGGAGTCATAGAGAGAAAGAGAAGGAGAGGAGAAAGAATGAAGAGAGGGTGGCAGAGAGAGAAAGAGAGGGAGTCAGAGAGAGAGGGAGAGAGAGAGAGAATGGAGAGAGGGAGGCAGAGAGAGAAAGAGAGGGAGAGGAGAGAGAATGGAGAGAGACATGCAGAGAGAGAAAGGAGAAAGGGAGGCAGACAGAGAAAGAGAGGGAGGCAGAGAGAGAATGGAGAGAGGGAGGCAGAGAGAATGGAGAGGGGAGACATAGAGAGATAGAGAGGGAGGCAGGGAGAGAAAGAGAAGGAGAGGAGAGAGAATGGAAAGAGGGAGAGGAGAGAGGATGGAGAGAGAGAGGAGAGAGAGGATGGAGAGGGAGAGGCGAGAGAAAGAGAGGGAGAGGAGAGAGAATGGAGAGAGGGTGGCAGAGAATGGAGAGAGGAGAGAGAATGGAGATAGGGGAGGAAAGAGAGGAAGAGGAGAGAGAATGGAAGGAGAAAGAGAGGGAGAGGGAGAGAGGAGAAGGGAGAGAATGGAGAGAGAGAGAGGAGAGAGGATGGAGAGGGAGAGGCGAGAGAAAGAGAAGGAGAGGAGAGAGAATGGAGAGAGGAGGGAGAGAGTGAAAGAGAGGGAGAGGAGAGAGGGAGTCAGACAGAGAATGGCGAGAGGGAGAGGAGAGAGAATGGAGATAGGAAGAGGAGAGAGAAAGAGAGGAAGAGGAGAGAGAATGGAAGGAGAAAGAGAGGGAGAGGAGAGAGGGTGGCAGAGAGAGAAAGAGAGGGAGAGGAGAGAGAATGGAGAGAGGGAGGCAGAGAGAGAAATAGATAGAGAGGAGATATAATGGAGAGAGGGAGAAGAGAGAGAATGGAGAGAGGGAGAGGAGAGAGGATGGAGAGGGAGAGGCGAGAGGAGGGGAGGGAGAGGAGAGATAATGGAGAGAGGGTGGCAGAGAGAGAAAGAGAGGGAGAGGAGAGAGAATGGAGAGAGGGAGGCAGAGAAAGAAAGAGATGTAGAGGAGAGAGAAAGGAGAGAGGGAGAGGAGAGAGAATGGAGAGAGGGAGGCAAGGAGAGGGAGAGTAGAGAGAATGGAGAGAGGGAGGCAGAGAGAGAATGGAGAGAGGAGCAGAGAGAGAGAATGGGGGGAGAGGAGAGAGAAAGAGAGGAAGAGGAGAGAGAAAGAGGGGGGAGACAATGGAGAGAGGGAGAGATGAGATGATGGAGGGAGAGGAGAGAGAAAGAGAGGGAGAGGAGAGAGAATGGAGAGAGGGAGGCAGAGAGCGAACGAGAGGGAGAGGAGAGAGAATGGAGAGAGGGAGACAGAGAGTGAATGGTGAGAGGGAGAGGAGAGAGAATGGAGAGAGTGAGAGGAGAGAGAAAGAGAGGAAGAGGAGAGAGAATGGAAGGAGAAAGAGACGGAGAGGAGAGATAATGGAGACACGGGGAGGAGAGATAATGGAGAGAGGGAGGCAGAGAGAGAAATAGATAGAGAGGAGAGAGAATGGAGAGAGGGAGACAGAGAGAGAAAGAGATGGAGAGGAGAGAGAATTTTAGAGAGGGAGGCAGAGAGAGAAAGTGAGGGAGAGGTTGGCAGAGAGAGAAAGAGAGGGAGAGGAGAGAGAATGGAGAGAGGGAGGCAAAGAGAGGGAGAGGAGAGAGAAAGGAGAGAGGGAGAGGAGAGAGAATGGAGAGAGGGAGGCAAGGAGAGGGAGAGTAGAGAGAATGGAGAGAGGGAGGCAGAGAGAGAATGGAGAGAGGGAGGCAGAGAGAGAATGGAGAGAGGGAGACGAGAGAGAATGTGTGGATGGAGGCAGAGAGCGAAAGATAGGGAGGCAGAGAGAGAATGGAGAGAGGGAGGCAGAGAGCGAACGAGAGGGAGAGGAGAGAGAATGGAGAGAGGGAGACAGAGAGTGAATGGTGAGAGGGAGAGGAGAGAGAATGGAGAGAGACAGGCAGAGAGGGAAAGAGAGGGAGAGGAGGGAGAATGGAGAGAGGGAGGCAGAGATAGAAAGAAGAAAGGGAGAGGAGAGAGGATGGAGAGAGAGAGGCAGAGATAGAGTGAAGAAAGGGAGAGGATAGAGGATGGAGAGGGGGAGAATGGAGAGGAGAGATGAGATGATGGAGGGAGAGGAGAGAGGGAGAGGAGAGAGAAAGAGAGGGAGAGGAGAGAGAATGAGGGGGGAGAATGGAGAGAGGGAGAGATGAGATTATGGAGGGAGAAGAGAGAGAATGGAGAGGAGAGAGGATGGAGAGGGAGAGGCGAGAGGAGGGGAGGGAGAGGAGAGATAATGGAGAGAGGGTGGCAGAGAGAGAAAGAGAGGGAGAGGAGAGAGAATGGAGAGAGGGAGGCAGAGAAAGAAAGAGATGGAGAGGAGAGAGAAAGGAGAGAGGGAGAGGAGAGAGAATGGAGAGAGGGAGGCAAGGAGAGGGAGAGAGAGAGAATGGAGAGAGGGAGGCAGAGAGAGAATGGAGAGAGGAGGGAGAGAGAATGGGGGAGAGGAGAGAGAAAGAGAGGAAGAGGAGAGAGAAAGAGGGGGAGACAATGGAGAGAGGGAGAGATGAGATGATGGAGGGAGAGGAGAGAGAAAGAGAGGGAGAGAGAGAGAATGGAGAGGGAGGCAGAGAGCGAACGAGAGGGAGAGGAGAGAGAATGGAGAGAGGGAGACAGAGAGTGAATGGTGAGAGGGAGAGGAGAGAGAATGGAGAGAGGAGAGGAGAGAGAAAGAGAGGAAGAGGAGAGAATGGAAGGAGAAAGAGACGGAGAGGAGAGATAATGGAGACAGGGGGAGGAGAGAGAATGGAGAGAGGGAGGCAGAGAGAGAAATAGATAGAGAGGAGAGAGAATGGAGAGAGGAGGCAGAGAGAGAAAGTGAGGGAGAGGTTGGCAGAGAGAGAAAGAGAGGGAGAGGAGAGAGAATGGAGAGAGGGAGGCAAAGAGAGGGAGAGGAGAGAGAATGGAGAGAGGGAGGCAGAGAGAGAATGGAGAGAGGGAGACGAGAGAGAATGTGTGGATGGAGGCAGAGAGCGAAAGAGAGGGAGGCAGAGAGCGAACGAGAGGGAGAGGAGAGAGAATGGAGAGAGGGAGACAGAGAGTGAATGGTGAGAGGGAGAGGAGAGAGAATGAGGGGGAGAATGGAGAGAGGGAGAGATGAGATTATGGAGGGAGAGGAGAGAGAATGGAGAGAGGGAGGCAGAGAGCGAACGAGAGGGAGAGGAGAGAGAATGGAGAGAGTGAGGCGAGAGAGAATGGAGAGAGGGAGGCATAGAGAATGGAGAGAGTGAGAGGAGAGAGAATGGAAGGAGAAAGAGATGGAGAGGAGAGATAATGGAGACAGAGGGAGGTGAGATGAGATGATGGAGGGAGAGGAGAGAGAAAGAGAGGAAGAGGAGAGAGAAAGAGAGGGAGAGGGAGAGAGAATGGAGAGAGGGAGGCCGAGAGAGAAAGAGAGGGAGAGGAGAGAGGGAGACAGAGACAGAAAGAGAGGGAGAGGAGAGAATGGAGAGAGACAGGCAGAGAGGGAGAGGAGGGAGAATGGAGAGAGGGAGGCAGAGATATAATGAAGAAAGGGAGAGGAGAGAGGATGGAGAGAGAGAGAGGCAGAGATAAAGTGAAGAAAGGGAGATGAGAGAGGATGGAGAGGGGGAGAGGAGAGAGAAAGAGAGGGAGAGGAGAGAGAATGGAGAGGAGAGAGGAGAGAGAATCGAGAGAGGATGGAGAGGGAGAGGAGAGGAGAGAGAATGGAGAGAGGGAGGCAGAGAGAGAAAGATAGGGAGAGGAGAGAGAATGGAGAGAGGGAGGCAGAGAGAGAAAGAGAGGGATAGGAGAGAAGGAGGCAGAGAGAGAGGGAGAGGAGAGAGAATGGAGAGAGACAGGAAGAGAGAGAAAGCGAGGAAGAGGAGAGAGAAAGAGAGGGAGAGGAGAGAGAATGGAGAGAGGGAGGCGAGAGAGAATGGAGAGAGGGAGGCATAGAGAGATTGGAGAGAGGGAGAGGAGAGAGAATGGGGAGAGGGATAGGAGAGAGAATGGTAAGAGTGAGATGAGAGAGAATGGAGAGGGAGAGGAGAATCGAGAGAGGGAGGCAGAGAGAGAAAGAGAGGGAGAGGTGAGAGAATGGAGAGAGGGAGGCAGAGAGTGAAAGAGAGGGAGAGGAGAGAGAATGGAGAGAGGGAGGCAGAGAGAATGGAGAGAGGGAGGCATAGAGAGAATGGAGAGAGTGAGAGGAGAGATGGAGGCAGAGAGAGAATGGAGAGAGGGAGACGAGAGACAATGTGTGGATGGAGGCAGAAAGCGAAAGAGAGGGAGGCAGAGAGAGGGAGGCAGAGAGAATGGAGAGAGGGAGGCCAAGAGAGAAAGAGAGGGAGAGGAGAGAATGGAGAGAGACAGGCAGAGAGGGAAAGAGAGGGAGAGGAGGGAGAATGGAGAGAGGGAGGCAGAGATAGAATGAAGAAAGGGAGAGGAGAGACGATGGAGAGAGAGAGGCAGAGATAGAGTGAAGAAAGGGAGAGGAGAGAGGATGGAGTGGGGGAGAGGAGAGAGAAAGAGAGGAGAGAGAATGGAGAGGAGAGAGGAGAGAGAATCGAGAGAGGATGGAGAGGGAGAGGGAGAGGAGAGAGAATGGAGAGAGGGAGGCAGAGAGAGAAAGATAGGGAGAGGAGAGAGAATGGAGAGAGGGAGACAGAGAGAGAAAGAGAGATGGATGGAGAGAGACAGGCAGAGAGGGAAAGAGAGGGAGAATGGAGAGAGGGAGGCAGAGAGAATGGAGAGGGGGAGGCCGAGAGAGAAAGAGAGGGAGAGGAGAGAGATTGGAGAGAGGGAGACAGAGAGAGAAAGAGAGAATGGAGAGAGACAGGCAGAGAGGGAAAGAGAGGGAGAGGAGGGAGAATGGAGAGAGGGAGGCAGAGATAGAATGAAGAAAGGGAGAGGAGAGAGGATGGAGAGAGAGAGGCAGAGATAGAGTGAAGAAGGGGAGAGGAGAGAGGATGGAGAGGGGGAGAATGGAGAGAGGGAGAGATGAGATGATGGAAGGAGAGGAGAGAGAAAGAGAGGGAGAGGAGAGAGAATCGAGAGAGGGAGGCAGAGAACGAACGAGAGGGAGAGGAGAGAGAATGGAGAGAGGGAGACAGAGAGTGAATGGTGAGAGGGAGAGGAGAGAGAATGGAGAGAGTGAGAGGAGAGAGAATGGAAGGAGAAAGAGACGGAGAGGAGAGATAATGGAGACAGGGAGAGGAGAGAGAATGGAGAGAGGGAGGCAGAGAGAGAATGGAGAGAGGGAGGCCGAGAGAGAAAGAGAGGGAGAGGAGAGAGATTGGAGAGAGGGAGACAGAGAGAGAAAGAGAGGGAGAGGAGAGAATGGAGAGAGACAGGCAGAGAGGGAAAGAGAGGGAGAGGATGGAGAATGGAGAGAGGGAGGCAGAGATAGAGTGAAGAAAGGGAGAGGAGAGAGGATGGAGAGGGGGAGAGGAGAGAGAAAGAGAGGGAGAGGAGAGAGAATGGAGAGGAGAGAGGAGAGAGAATCGAGAGAGGATGGAGAGGGAGAGGGAGAGGAGAGAGAATGGAGAGAGGGATGCAGAGAGCGAAAGATAGGGAGAGGAGAGAGAATGGAGAGAGGGAGGCAGAGAGAGAAAGAGATGGAGTGGAGAGAGAATGGAGAGAGGGAGAGGATAGAGAATGGAGAGGGAGAGGAGAGAGAATGGGGAGAGTGAGAGGAGAGAGAATGGAGAGAGGGAGGCAGAGAGAGAAAGAGGGGGATAGGAGAGAAGGAGGCAGAGAGAGAGGGACAGGAGAGAGAATGGAGAGAGACAGGAAGAGAGAGAAAGAGAGGGAGAGGAGAGAGAAAGAGAGGGAGAGGAGAGAGAATGGAGAGAGGGAGGCGAGAGAGAATGGAGAGAGGGAGGCATAGAGAGATTGGAGAGAGGGAGAGGAGAGAGAATGGAGAGAGGGAGAGGGATAGGAGAGAGAATGGTAAGAGTGAGATGAGAGAGAATGGAGAGGGAGAGGAGAATCGAGAGAGGGAGGCAGAGAGAGAAAGAGAGGGAGAGGTGAGAGAATGGAGAGAGGGAGGCAGAGAGTGAAAGAGAGGAGAGGAGAGAGAGAATGGAGAGAGGAGGCAGAGAGTGAAAGAGAGGGAGAGGAGAGTGAATGGAGAAAGGGAGGCAGAGAGAGAAATAGAGGGACAGGAGAGATAATGGAGAGAGGGAGGCAGAGAGAGAAAGAGAGGGAGAGGAGAGAGAATGGAGAGAGACAGGAA
>NC_088418.1:47101404-47108904 GCF_034236695.1 Oncorhynchus nerka | reverse complement strand
GATTCTATTAGCCAGTGAGGAGATGAGAGTGAGACAGAAGCCAGGAGACACCACTCCCTCAGCAGCAAGCCTAACCTCTGTCTAATTCTGTTCTAACGTTATTCCTACTCAACTCTAACCTTATTATAACCGTTGCCTAACCCTATTACAACATGAATACAATCTAACTATTGTTTAAACTGTGATACAATGTTGTTACGACCTCATTCTAACCCTATTACAACATTTTTCCATCTCAGTTTTCCCTTCAGTCCCACCTGGGTCAATGTTTTGTACCAGAAATTAAACTACATTAAACTGTTATTATTATTATTATATTCTGATATGATGGTTCAGTCCTTTTCTTTTTCTGGTCGGTCTATTCGGAACTCTCTCAAATACATGGAGAGCAGTATGCTTCAGATTCTTCCCCCGCAGTACTGTACACACAGACACGTGCACACAGGCGCACACACACGCACGCACACACACACACACACACACACACACACACACACTGGGTTATTACTGAGGTGTCATGACCCCGTGTGAAAGAGAGAGAGAAATAGAGGGAGAATGAGAGATGAACAGAGAGAGAGAAATAGAGGGAGAATGAGAGACGAACAGAGAGAGAGAAATAGAGGGAGAATGAGAGATGAACAGAGAGAGAGAAATAGAGGGAGAATGAGAGAAGAACAGAGAGAGAGAAATAGAGGGAGAATGAGAGACGAACAGAGAGAGAGAAATAGAGGGAGAATGAGAGATGAACAGAGAGAGAGAAATAGAGGGAGAATGAGAGACGAACAGAGAGAGAGAAATAGAGGGAGAACGAGAGATGAACAGAGAGAGAGAAATAGAGGGAGAACGAGAGAAGAACAGAGAGAGAGAAATATAGGGAGAATGAGAGAGAGAAATAGAGGGAGAATGAGAGATGAACAGAGAGAGAGAAATAGAGGGAGAACGAGAGAAGAACAGAGAGAGAGAAATAGAGGGAGAATGAGAGATGAACAGAGAGACAGAAATAGAGGGAGAACGAGAGAAGAACAGAGAGAGAGAAATAGAGGGAGAGCGAGAGAAGAACAGAGAGAGAGAAATAGAGGGAGAATGAGAGATGAACACAGAGAGAGAAATAGAGGGAGAACGAGAGAAGAACAGAGAGAGAGAAATAGAGAGAGAAATAGAGGGAGAATGAGAGATGAACAGAGAGAGAGAAATAGAGGGAGAATGAGAGAAGAACAGAGAGAGAGAAATAGAGAAGAACAGAGAGAGAGAGTAATAGAGGGAGAATGAGAGAAGAACAGAGAAAGAGAAATAGAGGGAGAACGAGAGAAGAACAGAGAGAGAGAAATAGAGGGAGAATGAGAGATGAACAGAGAGAGAGAAATAGAGGGAGAATGAGAGATGAACAGAGAGAGAGAAATATAGGGAGAATGAGAGAAGAATAGAGAGAGAGAAATAGAGGGAGAACGGACAGAGATAGAGGGAGAATGAGAGATGAACAGAGAGAGAGAAATAGAGGGAGAATGAGAGAACAGAGAGAGAGAAATAGAGGGAGAATGAGAGAGAGAAATAGAGGGAGAACGAGAGAAGAACAGAGAGAGAAATAGAGGGAGAATTAGAGAAGAACAGAGAGAGAGAAATAGAGGGAGAATGAGAGAAGAAAAGAGAGAGAGAGTAATAGAGGGAGAACAAGAGAAGAACGGAGAGAGAGAAATAGAGGGAGAATGAGAGAAGAACAGAGAGAGAGAAATAGAGGGAGAACGAGAGAAGAACAGAGAGAGAGAAATAGAGGGAGAATGAGAGAGAGAAATAGAGGGAGAACGAGAGAAGAACAGAGAGAGAAATAGAGGGAGAATGAGAGAAGAACGGAGAGAGAAATAGAGGGAGAATGAGAGAGAAATAGAGGAGAATGAGAGAAGAACAGAGAGAGAAATAGAGGGAGAATGAGAGAAGAACAGAGAGAGAAATAGAGGGAGAATGAGAGAAGAACAGAGAGAGAGAAATAGAGGGAGAATGAGAGATGAACAGAGAGCGAGAAATAGAGGAGAGAAATAGAGGTAGAATGAGAGAAGAACAGAGAGAGAGAAATAGAGGGATAATGAGAGAAGAAAAGAGAGAGAGAAATAGAGGGAGAACAAGAGAAGAACAGAGAGAGAGAAATAGAGGGAGAACGAGAGAAGAACAGAGAGAGAGAAATAGAGGGAGAATGAGAGAGAAATAGAGGGAGAAAGAGAAGAACAGAGAGAGAAATAGAGGGAGAATGAGAGAAGAACGGAGAGAGAAATAGACGGAGAATGAGAGAGAAAGATAGGATAATGAGAGAAGATCGGAGAGAGAGAAATAGAGGGAGAATGAGAGAGAAATAGAGGGAGAATGAGAGAAGAACAGAGAGAGAGAAATAGAGGGAGAATGAGAGAAGAACAGAGAGAGAGAAATAGAGGGAGAATGAGAGATGAACAGAGAGAGAAATAGAGAACAGGAGAGAAATAGAGGGAGAATGAGAGAAGAACAGAGAGAGAGAAATAGAGGGATAATGAGAGAAGAACACAGAGAGAGAAATATAGGGAGAATGAGAGAAGAACAGAGAGAGAAATAGAGGGAGAACAAGAGAAGAACAGAGAGAGAGAAATGAGAGATGAACAGAGGGAGAAGGGAGAGAGAAGAACAGAGAGAGAGAAATAGAGGGAGAGCGAGAGAAGAACAGAGAGAGAGAAATAGAGGGAGAATGAGAGATGAACACAGAGAGAGAAATAGAGGGAGAACGAGAGAAGAACAGAGAGAGAGAAATAGAGGGAGAATGAGAGAGAGAAATAGAGGGAGAATGAGAGATGAACAGAGAGAGAGAAATAGAGGGAGAATGAGAGAAGAACAGAGAGAGAGAAATAGAGGGAGAATGAGAGAAGAACAGAGAGAGAGAGTAATAGAGGGAGAATGAGAGAAGAACAGAGAAAGAGAAATAGAGGGAGAACGAGAGAAGAACAGAGAGAGAGAAATAGAGGGAGAATGAGAGATGAACAGAGAGAGAGAAATAGAGGGAGAATGAGAGATGAACAGAGAGAGAGAAATAGAGGGAGAATGAGAGAACAGAGAGAGAGAAATAGAGGGAGAATGAGAGAGAGAAATAGAGGGAGAACGAGAGAAGAACAGAGAGAGAAATAGAGGGAGAATTAGAGAAGAAGAGAGAGAGAGAAATAGAGGGAGAATGAGAGAAGAAAAGAGAGAGAGAGTAATAGAGGGAGAACAAGAGAAGAACGGAGAGAGAGAAATAGAGGGAGAATGAGAGAAGAACAGAGAGAGAGAAATAGAGGGAGAACGAGAGAAGAACAGAGAGAGAGAAATAGAGGGAGAATGAGAGAGAGAAATAGAGGGAGAACGAGAGAAGAACAGAGAGAGAAATAGAGGGAGAATGAGAGAAGAACGGAGAGAGAAATAGAGGGAGAATGAGAGAGAAATAGAGGGAGAATGAGAGAAGAACAGAGAGAGAAATAGAGGGAGAATGAGAGAAGAACAGAGAGAGAAATAGAGGGAGAATGAGAGAAGAACGGAGAGAGAGAAATAGAGGGAGAATGAGAGATGAACAGAGCGAGAAATAGAGGGAGAGAAATAGAGGTAGAATGAGAGAAGAACAGAGAGAGAGAAATAGAGGGAGAATGAGAGAAGAAAAGAGAGAGAGAGTAATAGAGGGAGAACAAGAGAAGAACGGAGAGAGAGAAATAGAGGGAGAACGAGAGAAGAACAGAGAGAGAGAAATAGAGGGAGAATGAGAGAGAGAAATAGAGGGAGAACGAGAGAAGAACAGAGAGAGAAATAGAGGGAGAATGAGAGAAGAACGGAGAGAGAAATAGACGGAGAATGAGAGAGAAATAGAGGGATAATGAGAGAAGATCGGAGAGAGAGAAATAGAGGGAGAATGAGAGAGAAATAGAGGGAGAATGAGAGAAGAACGGAGAGAGAAATAGAGGGAGAATGAGAGAAGAACAGAGAGAGAAATAGAGGGAGAATGAGAGATGAACAGAGCGAGAAATAGAGGGAGAGAAATAGAGGTAGAATGAGAGAAGAACAGAGAGAGAGAAATAGAGGGATAATGAGAGAAGAACACAGAGAGAGTAATAGAGGGAGAATGAGAGAAGAACAGAGAGAGAAATAGAGGGAGAACAAGAGAAGAACGATGAGAGAGAAATAGAGGGAGAATGAGAGAAGAACAGAGAGAGAAATAGAGGGAGAACGAGAGAAGAACGGAGAGAGAGAATGAGAGAAGAACAGATAGAGAGAAATAGAGGGAGAATGAGAGAAGAACAGAGAGAGAAATATATGGAGAATGAGAGAAGAACAGAGAGAGAGAAATAGAGGGAGAATGAGAGAAGAACAGAGAGAGAAATAGAGGGAGAATGAGAGATGAACAGAGAGAGAGAAATAGAGGGAGAACGAGAGAAGAACGGAGAGAGAGAAATAGAGGGAGAATGAGAGAAGAACAGATAGAGAGAAATAGAGGGAGAATGAGAGAAGAACAGAGAAAGAAATAGAGGGAGAATGAGAGAAGAACAGAGAGAGAGAAATAGAGGGAGAACGAGAGAGAGAAATAGAGGTAGAATGAGAGAAGAACAGAGAGAGAGAGAAATAGAGGGAGAATGAGAGAAGAACAGAGAGAGACAAATAGAGGGAGAATGAGAGAAGAACAGAGAGAGAGGGTCCTCTGCCATGAGTGGGCACATTCACTCCCACAATTCTGGAACTGATGCCCATGCACACACACACACACACACACACTGAAGGAGAGAGAGAGAAAGAGAAAGAGAAAGAGAGAGCGGCAGAGAGATATGCCATTAAAAGCTTGGGGTTGCCGGGTAGGATTTATGGAATAATGTGCTGCTTCGTTTCTTCCGTAGCATGAAAGAGGCAGAACGGTGAGAAGGATGAGAGAAAAGAGAATCTTGAGCTCCAGAGCGTTTGGATTCTGTTTGGAGGTCGGTTAGCAGAGACAAACCACCCACTGACCCTCTCTCTTTCTCTTTCAAATTCAAATTCAAGCTGCTTTATTGGCATGAAAAACATTGTGTCAATATTGCCAAAGCAACAATGTATACAATACAATACAATAAACAATAACAAATAATAATATAAAATGGCAGTAAATTATTATACAAAATTAAATACAAAAATAATAACAATAATGGTAACGGTCAACTGTAGAATGTAATGTAATAAATATAAAAATATAAATATGGAAAATGAAACTATAACCAACTTATAACTAAATAACGGTCATCTTCATCAGTACTACATGTACCATCATCATTACCACTACTACTACCACCACCATCATCATTAACATTACTACTACTACCATCATCATTACCACTACTACTACTACCATCATCATTACCACTACTACTACTACCACCATCATCATTAACATTACTACTACTACCATCATCATTACCACTACTACTACTACCATCATCATTACCACTACTACTACTACCATCATCATTACCACTACTACTACTACTACTACCATCATCATTACCACTACTACTACTACCATCATCATTACCACTACTACTACTACTACTACCATCATCATTACTACTACTACTACTACTACCATCATCATTACACAC
The DNA here is from genome assembly GCF_034236695.1 of Oncorhynchus nerka. Taxonomy (NCBI): domain Eukaryota; kingdom Metazoa; phylum Chordata; class Actinopteri; order Salmoniformes; family Salmonidae; genus Oncorhynchus; species Oncorhynchus nerka. Next base: position 47,103,304 of record NC_088418.1, on the reverse strand, counting down.
TACTACTACTACTACCATCATCATTACCACTACTACTACCATCACTCATTACCACTACTACTACTACCATCATTCATTACACTACTACTATTACTACTACTACTACCATCATCATTACCACTACTACTACTACCATCATCATTACCACTACTACTACTACAACTACCATCATCATTACCACTACTACTACTACTACCACTACCATTCACTACTATTACTACCATCACCACTACTACTACTACCATCATCATTACACTACTACTACTACTCATCATTAACTACCATCATCATTACCACTACTACTACTACTACTACCATCATCATTACCACTACTACTACTACCATCATCATTACCACTACTACTACTACCATCATCATTACCACTACTACTACTACTACTACCATCATCATTACCACTACTACTACTACTACTACCATCATCATTACCACTACTACTACTACCATCATCATTACCACTACTACTACTACCATCATCATTACCACTACTACTACTACTACTATCATTACACTACTACTACCATCATCATTACCACTACCATCACTACTACCATCATCATTACCACTACTACTACTACAACTACCATCATCATTACCACTACTACTACTATTACTACCATCATCATTACCACTACTACTACTACTACCAACTACCATCATCATTACCACACTACTACTACTACTACCATCATCATTACCACTACTACTACTACCATCATCATTACCACTACTACTACTACTAATCATCATTACCACTACATACTACCACTACTACTATTACAACTACCATCATCATTACCACTACTACTACTACTAACTACCATCATCATTACCACTACTACTACTACTACTACCATCATCATTACCACTACTACTACTACCATCATCATTACCACTACTACTACTACTACTACCATCATCATTACCACATTACCACTACTACTACTACCATCATCATTACCACTACTACTACTACCATCATCATTACCACTACTACTATTACCATCACATTACCACTACTACTACCATCATCATTTACTACTACTACCATCATCATTACCACTACTACTACTACCATCATCATTACCACTACTACTACTACAACTACCATCATCATTACCACTACTACTACTACCATCATCATTACCACTACTACTACTACCATCATCATTACCACTACTACAACTACCATCATCATTACCACTACTACTATTACAACTACCATCATCATTACCACTACTACTACTACCATCATCATTACCACTACTACTACTACAACTACCATCATCATTACCACTACTACTATTACTACTACTACCATCATCATTACCACTACTACTACTACAACTACCATCATCATTACCACTACTACTACTACTACTACCATCATCATTACCACTACTACTACTACCATCATCATTACCACTACTACTACTACAACTACCATCATCATTACCACTACTACTATTACAACTACCATCATCATTACCACTACTACTACTACAACTACCATCATCATTACCACTACTACTATTACAACTACCAGCATCATTACCACTACTACTACTACTACTACCATCATCATTACCACTACTACTACTACTACTACCATCATCATTACCACTACTACTACTACAACTACCATCATCATTACCACTACTACTACTACTACTACCATCATCATTACCACTACTACTACTACCATCATCATTACCACTACTACTACTACTACCATCATCATTACCACTACTACTACTACTACCATCATCATTACCACTACCCTACTACCCTCCTCCTCCCTACCCCATTCTGCTACCTCCTACCCTCATTACCACTACCTCTGCCCTCCTCCTCTCCCTCCCTCTGCCCTCCTCCTCTCCCT
>NC_088418.1:47091404-47096404 GCF_034236695.1 Oncorhynchus nerka | reverse complement strand
CCCAGAATAGACTTTGGGGTGACAGAGACGGGCGAAGAAGGGGATGATGTACAGTCGCCTAGCTAAGTGGCACGGACCATCTGACACTACGCACACACTGTATAGGTGACTGGTGTCAGGTCTCAGCTGCCCCGTCACAATGATCAGGACAATTACCTGGTTTGTGCGTGTGTGCGTGCACGTGCGTGTGTGGGTATGTGTGTGTGTGGGTGAGTGTGTGTGTGTTACTAGGTGTGTGTCCACCAGTACCTGTAGATCAGTGGAGACTAGTTGCAGGTCTGGGGAAGTGCAGGGCGAAGAGCAGGAGGGAGAGCAGGCGGGAGAGTAGACGGGAGAGCAAGCGGGAGAGCAGGCGGGAGAGCAGGCGGGGAGCAGGCGGGAGAGGAGGCGGGGAGCAGGCGGGAGAGGAGGCGGGTGAGGAGGCGGGAGAGGAGGCGGGTGAGGAGGCGGGGAGCAGGCGGGGAGAGGAGGCGGGGAGCAGGCGGGAGAGGAGGCGGGAGAGGCGGGAGAGCAGGTGGAGAGCAGGCTGGGAGCAGGCGGGAGAGGAGGGGGAGCAGGAAGGAGAGGAGGCGGGGGAGCAGGCGGGAGAGGAGGCGGGTGAGGAGGCGGGAGAGCAGGCGGGAGAGGAGACGGGGAGCAGGCGGGAGAGGAGACGGGGAGCAGGTGGGAGAGGAGGCGGGTGAGGAGGCGGGAGAGCAAGTGGGAGAGCAGGTGGGGAGCAGGCTGGGAGCAGGCGGGAGAGGAGGCGGGGAGCAGGAAGGAGAGGAGGCGGGGAGCAGGCGGGAGAGGAGGCGGGTGAGGAGGCGGGAGAGCAGGTGGAGAGCAGGCGGGGAGCAGGTGGGGAGCAGTCGGGAGAGCAGAAGGGAGAGGCGGCGGGGAGCAGGTGGGGAGCATGCGGGAGAGGAGGCGGGGAGCAGGCAGGGAGAAGGCGGGAGAGGCGGCGGGGAGCAGGCAGGAGAGGAGGAGAGGAGCATTTGTGGAAGGATGATGGACAGGAATAATGGAATGAAGGAGAGGAAAGGGCAGAGGAGCAGAGGGGATGAAAGGAGAGGTAGAATAAAGAAAGTACGTTGGTATCGCAGGCTGCTGGGATACAGGTGAGTGAGCGGCCGCTTAGGGCAGGGCTTTCCCAGCCTCTCCTCCTCCCCCTGCCGGTCTGTGTGTTTGAGTTGTTCCAGAGGGAGCTGATTCAGATAATTATCAAGCCCTGGACTACTTGAATCAGGGGAGCTAGTTTAGGAAAACAACGACATTGTGAAGCGCCTGGGGGTGCTGAGGAGAGGGTTCAAAACTTTTGGCTTCGGGTCTGTGTGTCTCTGTGTGTGTTTGTGTGGGGTATGTGTGTCTCTGTGTGTGTTTGTGTGGAGTCTGTGTGTCTCTGTGTGTGTTTGTGTGGTTCTGTGTGTCTCTGTGCGTGTTTGTGTGGGGTCTGTGTTTGTGTGGGGTCTGTGTGTCTCTGTGTGTGTTTGTGTGGGGTCTGTGTGTCTCTGTGTGTGTTTGTGTGGGGTCTGTGTGTCTCTGTGTGTGTTTGTGTGGGGTCTGTGTGTCTCTGTGTGTGTTTGTGTGGGGTCTGTGTGTCTCTGTGTGTGTTTGTGTGGGGTCTGTGTGTATTCCAGAGACATCCGCCTGATGACTTCCAGTCAGAATAATAGTGTTTGAACAGTTTCAAAAGGCCCTGTATTGGAGTTTTTATATCAGATGCTATCTTGGTAGAGGCAGTGAGTGGGTACTGTCGGGGGATCCCATCTTTACTGTAATGGTGTGTCATCGGGGTTAGCAGCCTGACAGTGCGAGGATACAGGTGTGTGTGCCTCAGTGTGTGTGCATGTGTCTGTGTGTGTGTGTGCCTCTGTGTGTGTGTGTGTGTGTGTGTGTGTGTGTGTGTGTGTGTGTGTGTGTGTGTGTGTGTGTGTGTGTGTGTGTGTGTGCGTGCGTGCGTGCGTGCGTGCGTGTGTGTGTGTGGACCATGATGCTGACACTAAGTCTCTACTCTATAATTACATCTTTACACAGAGACAACTGGTGCATACTGGATGGTTACTATAGCAACCATGTTGGCCTGGCACCGCTACCAAGACTTGAGGAGGAGGAAGAGGAGGAGGAGGAGAAGGAGGAAGAAGAGGAATAGGCAAGGAGGACAAAGGAGAGAATGAGGAGATAAGAAGAGGAGGTGGATGGAGAGGAGGGAGAGAAGAAAGAGAAAGAGATAGAGAGGGGGAAGAGGGAAGAGAGAGGGTAGAGAGAGAGAGAGAGAGAGGGGGGGAGAGGGGGAAGAGGGAATGAGAGAGAGAGATAGAAAGGAGAGGGGGAAGAGGGAAAGAGAGTAAGAGAGAGATAGAGAGGGAGAGGGGGAAGAGGGAAAGAGAGAGGGTAGAGAGAGAGAAGGGGGAAGAGAGAGGGGGAGAGGGGGAAGAGGGAAGAGAGAGAGAGAGATAGAAAGGGAGAGGGTGAAGAGGGAAAGAGAGTAAGAGAGAGATAGAGAGGAGAGGGGGAGAAGGAAAGAGAGAGGGTAGAGAGAGAGGGGGAAGAGGGAAGAGATAGAGAGAGAGATAGAAAGGTAGGAGAGGGGGAAGAGGAAAGAGAGAGGGTAGAGAGAGGGGGAGAGAGAGAGAGGGGGAGAGGGGGAGAGGGGAAGAGGGAATGAGAGAGAGAGATAGAAAGGAGAGGGGGAAGAGGGAAAGAGAGTAAGAGAGGGAGAGAGGGGAAGAGGGAAAGAGAGAGGAGTAGAGAGAGAGAGAAGGAAAGAGAGAGGGGGGAGGGGGAAGAGGGAAGAGAGAGAGAGAGATAGAAAGGAGAGGGTGAAGAGGGAAAGAGAGTAAGAGAGAGATAGAGAGGAGAGGGGGGAGAAGGAAAGAGAGAGGGTAGAGAGAGAGGGGGGAAGAGGGAAGAGATAGAGAGAGAGATAGAAAGGGAGAGGGGGAAGAGGGAAAGAGAGAGGGTAGAGAGAGGGGGAGAGGGGGAAGAGGGAAAGAGAGTAAGAGAGAGATAGAGAGAGAGAGAGAGAGAGAGAGAGAGAGAGGGGGGAGAGGAAGAGAGAGAGAGAGATAGAAAGGAGAGGGGGAAAAGGGAAAGAGAGTAAGAGAGAGATAGAGAGGGAGAGGGGGAAGAGGGAAAGAGAGAGGGTAGAGAGAGATAGAGAGAGGAGAGGGGGAAGAGGGAAAGAGAGAGGGTAGAGAGAGAGAGAGAGGGGGAAGAGGGAAAGAGAGAGGGTAGAGAGAGAGAGAGAGGGAAGGAAGAGGGAGAGAGAGAGAGAGAGAGAAAGGGAGAGGGGGAAAAGGGAAAGAGAGTAAGAGAGAGATAGAGAGGGAGAGGGGGAAGAGGGAAAGAGAGAGGGTAGAGAGAGATAGAGGGGGAGGGGAAGAGGGAAAGAGAGAGGGTAGAGAGAGAGAGAGAGAGGGGGAGGGGTAAGAGGGGGAGAGAGAGAGATAGAAAGGGAGGGGGAAGAGGGAAAGAGAGTAAGAGAGAGATAGAGAGGGAGAGGGGGAAGAGGGAAAGAGAGAGGGTAGAGAGAGATAGAGAGGAGAGGAGGCAGAGGGAAAGAGAGAGGGTAAACAGAGAGAGAGAGGGGGAAGAGGGAGAGAGAGAGAGAGATAGAAAGGGAGAGGGGGAAGAGGGAAAGAGAGTAAGAGAGAGATAGAGAGGGAGAGGGGGAAGAGGGAAAGAGAGAGGGTAGAGAGAGAGAGAGAGAGAGGGAGAGAGAGGGGGAAGAGGGAAGAGATAGAGAGAGATATAGAAAGGAGAGGGTGAAGAGGGAAAGAGAGTAGGAGAGAGATAGAGAGGGAGAGGGGGAAGAGGGAGAGGGGGAAGAGGGAAAGAGAGAGGGTAGAGAGAGAGAGAGGGGGAGAGGGGGAAGAGGGAAAGAGGAGGGATAGAGATGGAGGGAGAGGGGGAAGAGGGAAAGAGGAGGGATAGAGAGAGAGAGAGAGAGGGAGGGAGAGGCGGAAGAGGGAAAGAGGAGGGATAGAGAGAGAGGGAGAGGGGGAAGAGGGAAAGAGGAGGGATAGAGAGAGAGGGAGAGGGGGAAGAGGGAAAGAGGAGGGATAGAGATGTAGAGAGGGAGTTATAGGAAGAAGGCAGAGGGACAGTCTGTTTTGTTCAGTAGTTACTCAATTAATCAGTCAATTGTGAGTATTAGATTTCTCTGTCTTTGGTTTATGTGATACACCAGTGACCACAAACATCTACATCAGGTGTCAATCACCAGTTGGGATCAATTCAGTTTTCAATTCAATTTTGCCCAGTGGTTTCTATGGGGATTTTTTTAATGGATTAGTTTCATTTCAATTCACTTCCTGGATTTACTGAACTGAAAAGTGAACTGAATGAACCCCAACCATGGAGTGAATATTCTAATCTGTTACCCTGTTGACTGTTAGGTGCCTGAGCCGACTCGTTCCTCTGTAGAGCCCCCATTACTGTATATCCCTCCAGTCTAACATCAAAGTCATTAAATCAACCTCTGATACCCTGATCCTGCTATGTACTTAGTAGATTACTAAGCATGCAGATGAAATGAAATGGTGGTCTGTCCGTCCGTCCGTCCGTCTGTGTGTGTGTGTGTGTGTTTGTGTGTGATCTGTCCATCCAACACACTATAGTACATAGCTACTCTCTGATCTCTGAGGCATCAGGTGTTGATAGCAGGGACTGGAAAAGGTCAATATCTCTCTCTCTATCACTCTCCCTATCATACACACACTCTTTCTCACACTCCCTCACACACACATCCATATCGCTCTCTCTCTATCACTCTCGCTATCATACACACTCTTTCTCACACTCCCTCACACACACATCCATATCTCTCCCTCTCTATCACTCTCGCTATCATACACACTCTCTTTCTCACACTCCCTCACACACACATCCATATCTCTCTCCGTCAGTCTACTCAGGCTGTCTACCCTGTCAGATCAGGTCCCAGCTGTAATCAGGTTTGTATAATCTACGTCACTCAGCACTAAAGACACTGATGAGCGTGTGTGGGCAGTTTGTGTGTG
>NC_088418.1:47071404-47086404 GCF_034236695.1 Oncorhynchus nerka | reverse complement strand
CGTTTGGGCCTTTAATATCTCTTAGTGGAGAGGCCACAAACACTGCCATTAGTCTGAATAGGATAAAGAGAGGCTGGTGAGAGCAGGACAAAATAGAATCTATTTCTTGTTCGCCATCCGTCTCTCTCTCTAAATTTCTTCCACTCTCTCGATCTCTCCATTTAAAATTCAATTTAAATCAATTCAACAGATAAATAGATAATAAACAAAAGTGAAAGAAACAGTAAAGAAATCTCTCCATGTCTCGTTCCTCTAACACATTATGCGTTTAATACGTGTTTGATGTTTTTCTCAAGCATAGACAACTGTTTTATTGTGACTTGATCAGAGCTGGCAGATTTATCACTGTCTCTCTCTCTGTGTGTGTGTGTGTGTGTGTGTGTGTGTGTGTGTGTGTGTGTGTGTGTGTGTGTGTGTGTGTTTGTATGTGTGTGTGTGTGTGTGTGTGTGTTTTGTGTGTGTGTGTGTTTGTGTGTGTGTGTGTGTGTCTCCTCTCCTTTAAGAAGTCTGCCCCCAGGAGGAAGTGTGCAGCGTGTAAGATTGTAGTCCACACCGCCTGCATCGAGCAGCTCGACAAGGTAACACACACACACACACACACACACACACACACACACACACACACACACATTGCATTTTTTCCCTTTCAACAAGTCGATCGGACAAAGCACACCTGGCGCTACATCCTTACCATCTCTCACTCCCCCCACCCTCTCCTTCTCTCGCAGATTAACTTCCGCTGTAAACCAACGTTTAGAGAAGGAGGCTCTCGCTGCCTCAGAGATGTGAGTCGGTATCTGATGATGGCGTGTCTCTGATATGTGTGTGTGCGTGCATGCGTGCATGCGCGCGCGCGTGTGTGTGTGTGTGTGTGTGTGTGTGTGTGAGAACTACTGTATATGTCAGTCTCTGACTGCTCTCTTTTCTTTCCCTCTCCCTCCTCCCTGTCTTCGGCAGAATATGTTGAGGCATCACTGGGTGCACCGGCGCCGCCAAGAGGGGAAATGCAGACAGTGTGGGAAGGTAAGACACCTACTGTACACCTTGACAATATGCATCCTGTCTATTGTGTATATCTGAATGAATAACATGATACATCCTGTGTATCTGGTAGAGCTTCCAGCAGAAGTTCTTCCACAGTAAAGAGATTGTGGCCATCAGCTGCTCCTGGTGCAAACAAGCTGTGAGTAGTGTCTTGTGTGTTTCTCTGAGTGTTTGTGAGCATTTGTGTATGTGTGTGTGTGTGTATTTGGCTGTGTGTGTGTGTTCTTCTCTATTAGAGTGTCTGTATGAGTTAGTAGTGGTACCTATAGACACCTAACCCCCTCTCCTCTCTATCTCCTCTCCTCCCCCTCCTCTCCTGCCCCCCTCAGTTCCATAACAAGGTGACGTGTTTCCAGCTACATCAGATTGAGGAGCCCTGTTCTCTTGGCGCTCACGCCGGGGTCATCGTCCCCCCCTCCTGGATCATCAAAGTTAGGAAGCCACAGGTGAGAACACAACACTCGAACACTAACACAAATTCACACATAGACACAGTACAACCACAGCCCAACAACAGCTCAACCACAGCCCAACAACAGCTCAACCACAGCCCAACAAAAGCTCAACAACAGTACAACCACAGCCCAACAACAGCTCAACCACAGCCCAACAACAGTACAACCACAGCCCAACAACAGTACAACCACAGCCCAACAACAGCTCAACCACAGTACAACCACAGCCCAACAACAGCTCAACCACAGCCCAACAACAGTACAACCACAGCCCAACAACAGCTCAACCACAGCCCAACAACAGCTCAACCACAGCCCAACAACAGCTCAACCACAGCCCAACAACAGCTCAACCACAGCCCAACAACAGTACAACCACAGCTCAACCCTAGAGCACACACACAGTTCAACAAGCAGCCTTCACATTCTCACAGCCAGACAGCCAGGATTGGAGGTGACATTGCTTGGGCACACACTCCTTTACACACTCCTTTACACACTATTTTACACACTCCTTTACATACTCCTTTACACACTCCTTTACAAACTCCGTTACACACTCCTTTACACACTCCTTTACACACTCCTTTCCACACTCCTTTACATACTCTTTTACACACTCCTTTACACACTCCTTTACACACTCCTTAACACACTCCTTTACACAATCCTTAACACACTCCTTTACACACTACTTTACACACTCCTTTACACACTACTTTACACACTCATTTACACACTCATTTACACAGTCCTTTACACACTCCTTTACACACTTTACACACTCCTTTACATACTCCTTTACACACTCCTTTTATTACTCCTTTACACCCTCCTTTATATACACCTTTACACACTCCTTTACACACCCCTTTACACACTCCTTTACAGACTCCTTTACACACTCCTTCACACGCTCCTTTACACGCTCCTTTACACACTCATTTACACACTCCTTTACACACTCCTTTACAGATTCCTTTAAAGTCTCCGTTACACACCCCTTTACACACTCCTTTATACACTCCTTTACACACTCCTTTACATACTCATTTACACACTCCTTTATATACACCTTTACACAGTCCTTTACACAGTCCTTTACACACTCCTTTACACACTACTTTACACACTCCTTTTCACAGTCCTTTACACACTACTTTACACACTCCTTTACACGCTCCTTTACACACTCCTCTACATACTCATTTACACACTCCTTTAGACACTCCTTTACACACTCCTTTACATACTCCTTTACACACTCCTTTTATTACTCCTTTACACACTCCTTTATATACACCTTTACACACTCCTTTACACACCCCTTTACACACTCCTTTACAGACTCCTTTACACACTCCTTCACACACTCCTTTACACGCTCCTTTAGACACTCCTTTACACACTCCTTTACACACTAATTTACACACTCCTTTACACACTCCTTTACACACTACTTTACACACTCCTTTACACACTACTTTACACACTCATTTGCACACTACTTTACACACTCATTTACACACTCCTTTACACGCTCATTTACACACTCCTTTACACGCTCCTTTACACACTCCTCTACATACTCATTTACACACTCCTTTAGACACTCCTTTACACACTCCTTTACATACTCCTTTTATTACTCCTTTACACACTCCTTTATATACACCTTTACACACTCCTTTACACACCCCTTTACACACTCCTTTACAGACTCCTTTACACACTCCTTCACACACTCCTTTACACGCTCCTTTACACACTCATTTACACACTCCTTTACACACTCCTTTACAGATTCCTTTAAAGTCTCCGTTACACACCCCTTTACACACTCCTTTACACACTCCTTTACACGCTCCTTTACACACTCCTTTACATACTCATTTACACACTCCTTTATATACACCTTTACACAGTCCTTTACACACTCCTTTGCAGATTCCTTTACAGTCTCCTTTACAGACTCCTTTACACACTCCTTTACAGAGTCCTGTACACACTATTTTACAGACTGCTTTACACAGTCCTTTACACACTCCTTTACAGAGTCCTTTACACAGTCCTTTACAAAGTCCTTTATGCACTCCTTTACGCACTCCTTTACAGAGTCCTTTAAACACTACTTTTCAGACTCCATTACAGACTCCTTTACACACTCCTTTACTTACTCCTTAACAGACTCCTTAGCACACTCCTTTACATAGTCCTTAACACACTCCTTTACATAGTCCTTAACACAGTCCTTTACGTACTCCTTTAAACACTCCTTTATAGAGTCCTTTACAAACATCTGTACAGACTTCTTTACATACTCCTTTACAGACTCATTTTAGCGTCTGCTATCTCTTATTACTGTCAACTTCACCTGACCTCAGCATACACCAACAGCTGGACAGCGCTGTGTGTGTTGTGTGTGCTGCAGGGTTATTCTGTGGAACATGCCTTAATGCGTTTCTCTCTCTCCCCCTCTCACAGAGCTCGTTCAAAAACTCTACAAGGAGGAAAAAACGCACATCGTTTAAAAGAAGGACCAGCAAGAAAGGAACTGACGTGAGTACTGTTCTCTGTCCCTCTGCTGGGTGAGTACTGTTCTCTGTCCCTCTGTGGGGTGAGTACTGTTCTCTGTCCCTCTGTGGGGTGCGTACTGTTCTCTGTCCCTCAGTGGGGTGAGTACTGTTCTCTGTCCCTCTGAGGGGTGAGTACTGTTCTCTGTCACTCTGTGGGGTGAGTACTGTTCTCTGTCCCTCTGTGGGGTGAGTACTGTTCTCTGTCCCTCTGTGGGGTGAGTACTGTTCTCTGTCCCTCTGTGGGGTGAGTACTGTTCTCTGTCCCTCTGTGGGGTGAGTACTGTTCTCTGTCCCTCTGTGGGGTGAGTACTGTTCTCTGTCCCTCTGTGGGGTGACTGTTCTCTGTCCCTCTGTGGGGTGAGTCTGTTCTCCCTCTGTGGGGTGAGTACTGTTCTCCCTCTGTGGGGTGAGTACTGTTCTCTGTCCCTCTGTGGGGTGAGTACTGTTCTCTGTCCCTCTGTGGGGTGAGTACTGTTCTCTGTCCCTCTGTGGGGTGAGTACTGTTCTCTGTCCCTCTGTGGGGTCCTGTTATCTGCCCCTCTCTGTTCTCTGGGGTGAGTACTGTTCTCTGTCCCTCTGTGGGGTGAGTACTGTTCTCTGTCCCTCTGTGGGGTGAGTACTGTTCTCTGTCCCTCTGTGGGGTGAGTACTGTTCTCTGTCCCTCTGTGGGGTGAGTACTGTTCTCTGTCCCTCTGTGGGGTGAGTACTGTTCTCTGTCCCTCTGTGGGGTGAGTACTGTTGTCTGTCCCTCTGTGGGGTGAGTACTGTTCTCTGTCCCTCTGTGGGTGAGTACTGTTCTCTGGCCCTCTGTGGGGTGAGTACTGTTCTCTGTCCCTCTGTGGGGTGAGTACTGTTCTCTGGCCCTCTGAGGGGTGAGTACTGTTCTCTGTCGCTCTGTGGGGTGAGTACTGTTCTCTGTCCCTCTGTGGGGTGAGTACTGTTCTCTGCCCCTCTGAGGGGTGAGTACTGTTGTCTGTCCCTCTGTGGGGTGAGTACTGTTCTCTGTCCCTCTGTGGGGTGAGTACTGTTCTCTGTCCCTCTGTGGGGTGAGTACTGTTCTCTGTCCCTGTGTGGGGTGAGTACTGTTCTCTGTCCCTCTGTGGGGTGAGTACTGTTCTCTGTCCCTCTGTGGGGTGAGTACTGTTCTCTGTCCCTCTGTGGGGTGAGTACTGTTCTCTGTCCCTGTGTGGGGTGATTACTGTTCTCTGTCCCTGTGTGGGGTGAGTACTGTTCTCTGTCCCTCTGTGGGGTGAGTACTGTTGTCTGTCCCTCTGTGGGGTGAGTACTGTTCTCTGTCCCTCTGTGGGGTGAGTACTGTTGTCTGTCCCTCTGTGGGGTGAGTACTGTTCTCTGTCCCTCTGTGGGGTGAGTACTGTTCTCTGTCCCTGTGTGGGGTGAGTACTGTTCTCTGTCCCTCTGTGGGGTGAGTACTGTTCTCTGTCCCTATGTGGGGTGAGTATTGTTCTCTGTCCCTCTGTGGGGTGAGTACTGTTCTCTGTCCCTGTGTGGGGTGAGTACTGTTCTCTGTCCCTCTGAGGGGTGAGTACTGTTCTCTGTCCCTCTGTGGGGTGAGTACTGTTCTCTGTCCCTCTGTGGGGTGAGTACTGTTCTCTGTCCCTCTGTGGGGTGAGTACTGTTCTCTGTCCCTGTGTGGGGTGATTACTGTTCTCTGTCCCTGTGTGGGGTGAGTACTGTTCTCTGTCCCTCTGTGGGGTGAGTACTGTTGTCTGTCCCTCTGTGGGGTGAGTACTGTTCTCTGTCCCTCTGTTGGGTGAGTACTGTTCTCTGTCCCTCTGTGGGGTGAGTACTGTTGTCTGTCCCTGCGTGGGGTGAGTACTGTTCTCTGTCCCTCTGTGGGGTGAGTACTGTTCTCTGTCCCTCTGTGGGATGAGTACTGTTGTCTGTCCCTCTGGGGGGTGGCAGGTAGCCTAGTGGTTAGAGCTTTGGACTAATAACCAGAAGGTTGCAAGTTCAAACCCCTGATCTGACAAAGTATAAATCTGTCGTTCTGCCCCTGAACAGGCAGTTAACCCACTGTTCCTAGGCCGTCATTGAAAATAAGAATGTGTTCTTAACTGACTTGCCTGGTTAAATAAAGGTCCAATTTTTAAAAAAGTACTGTTGTCTGTACCTCTGTGGGGTGAGTACTGTTCTCTGTCCCTCTGTGGGGTGAGTACTGTTGTCTGTCCCTCTGTGGGGTGAGTACTGTTCTCTGTCCCTCTGTGGGGTGAGTACTGTTCTCTGTCCCTCTGTGGGGTGAGTACTGTTGTCTGTCCCTCTGTGGGGTGAGTACTGTTCTCTGTCCCTCTGTGGGGTGAGTACTGTTCTCTGTCCCTGTGTGGGGTGAGTACTGTTCTCTGTCCCTCTGAGGGGTGAGTACTGTTCTGTGTCCCTCTGTGGGGTGAGTACTGTTCTCTGTCCCTCTGTGGGGTGAGTACTGTTCTCTGTCCCTCTGTGGGGTGATTACTGTTCTCTGTCCCTCTGTGGGGTGAGTACTGTTCTCTGTCCCTGTGTGGGGTGATTACTGTTCTCTGTCCCTGTGTGGGGTGAGTACTGTTCTCTGTCCCTCTGTGGGGTGAGTACTGTTGTCTGTCCCTCTGTGGGGTGAGTACCGTTCTCTGTCCCTCTGTGGGGTGAGTACTGTTGTCTGTCCCTCTGTGGGGTGAGTACTGTTCTCTGTCCCTCTGTGGGGTGAGTACTGTTGTCTGTCCCTGTGTGGGGTGAGTACTGTTCTCTGTCCCTCTGTGGGGTGAGTACTGTTCTCTGTCCCTCTGTGGGATGAGTACTGTTGTCTGTCCCTCTGGGGGGTGGCAGGTAGCCTAGTGGTTCGAGCTTTGGACTAATAACCAGAAGGTTGCAAGTTCAAACCCCTGATCTGACAAAGTATAAATCTGTCGTTCTGCCCCTGAACAGGCAGTTAACCCACTGTTCCTAGGCCGTCATTGAAAATAAGAATTTGTTCTTAACTGACTTGCCTGGTTAAATAAAGGTCAAATTTTAAATAAAAGTACTGTTGTCTGTCCCTCTGTGGGGTGAGTACTGTTGTCTGTCCCTCTGTGGGTTGAGTACTGTTCTCTGTCCCTCTGTGGGGTGAGTACTGTTGTCTGTCCCTCTGTGGGGTGAGTACTGTTCTCTGTCCCTCTGTGGGGTGAGTACTGTTGTCTGTCCCTGTGTGGGGTGTGTGTACAAACGTGTTCTATTTGCTGACAAGGGGTAGACTCTTGCTAATATCTTTTTGCTCCCATTAGGAGTCAAAGTGGCGCCCGTTCATGCTGAAGCCCCTTTCCTCCCCTCTGATGAAACCTGTTCTAGTCTTTGTCAACCCCAAGAGTGGAGGCAACCAGGTAAGTTAACCTATGATTCCTGACCTATAACCCTAACTGCTGGCCCACAAACCCCTAGCTACCGTCAGCCCTGACCCCTGACCCTAACCTCCTTCTCTCTCTGTGTCTCAGGGTACTAAGGTGTTACAGATGTTTATGTGGATCCTAAACCCTCGCCAGGTGTTTGATCTCTCCCAGGGAGGGCTCAGAGAGGCGTGAGTACTTCACCCTGCATGCTACACCCTACATACCACACTACACCTTATACACTATTTCCTACACCCTAACCTCTGTACGTCCTGTCTCCCAGGTTGGAGTTGTACAGGAAAGTGCCAAACCTGCGTATCCTGGCCTGTGGAGGAGACGGGACGGTGAGAGAATGAACATGTTATTACTGTTTTACTGCAGTACAACTGTTATTACCAATGTTAGTCTGAGTCTGCCTGCCTGCCTGCCTGCCTGCCCCCCCGCTCGTCCGCCCGCCTGCCTGCCTGCCTGTCTGTCTGCCTGCGTCTCTGTATGATTGCAGTGCTACTGTCAGGGGTATTCAACTCTTACCCTACCTGATCATTAATTGGACACACCTGGTTTCCGAGGTCTAAATCAGTCCCTGATGAGAGGGGAACAATTTAAAAAAGCAATGTAACTAACTGGCTTCGAAGTCCAGAGTTGAGTTTGAGGGTGCTAGATGATAGACCGTGCAATATGTGTTACTGAGTGTGAACACAGCTCCCCCTGGTGGCAACACACACAGACATGGTTAACATGTATGAATGTATCCCAGGACCCTACATTATTCACAGCATTAATGAACTTCATTAACAGAGCCATCTCTCCCCATCTCACTCTGGCTCCTCTCTCTCTCTCTCCTTCTCTCGCCTTCCCTCGCCTTAGGTGGGGTGGATCCTGTCTGCTCTGGATGAGTTAGGAATGACCCCTCATCCGCCTGTAGCTGTACTTCCTCTGGGGACAGGAAATGACCTCGCCAGGACCCTCAACTGGGGAGGGGTAAGCTGCCCTTTGTGTGTGGATGTGCGTGTGTGTTTGTTTGCGGCATGTGTGCACCGGTGTGTGCACGCACATGGGTGTCATCCACCCATTATTTTAGAGGGGGCACGAAGTACGTGACGATAGATGGGGGGTTGTCTGGAAGGGGCTGGCTCCCCACTGGAAGTCGGAGAATTTTGTACTTTTCAAACACCTTAAACACTTTTTCCCCCGAACCAAATATTTTCATTATATTTATTCATGAGGAAGGAATCAATAGGCTACATAGCTTGAATTGACAAACATACTGTACCTCCTGGGAGTCCTGCCCATCACCGGCAGCTCAAATCTAATCAAACACTGTGTGTGTAACTCTACACTTTTCTCTCCTCCTCCTCCTCCTCCTCCTCCTCCAATGACGTTACTGTCTGCATACGCTGGTGTATCTAGCGTCCTGTCTCACATATCTTTGCTCCGTGGTGCACCTTGGAAGCAACCCGTTACTAGGGAGAATAGTGAGGGTGGGGTACTCTTTTACCTGGTCCAGTCGGTAAATATTTCCGATAAAACGTGGGCTTAAGAATGAAGTTAAAGAGTTCAACATTGTAATGCCGAGGGGGCCACGTGCCCTTGTGTCCTCTTTGCACGTGTGGGTGTCATTATGTTTGTGCTGTACACATTGCCCTCTGTCTGACTCTGACCCAACGTAGTCATCTTACACAATATATATAGCACAGTAGTCGGTTCCCCGGGCGCCGAAGACGTGTATGTCGATTAAGGCAGCCTCCCCCGGCACCTCTCTGTTGGGTTAAATGCGGAAGACACATTTCAGTTGAAGGCATTCTGTTGGCCAACTGACTCGGTATCCCCCCTCTTCCCTTTCAACACAGTGGACTCTGTCTCACTGAAATAACTCATGTTGTATTGCAGCAGTGACTCGTGTGGTTTATTGCAGGTGTTTGTCCTGCTCTCTTTCAGACGGTCCATTCACTGCTGCTGCTCTGTCTGTCTGTTCTGTTTTGATCAGCATACAGCCCGTTCTCTCGGTTCTCCTGCACCTGCTGCAGCGCCACTGTGTGTGTCGGTGTGCATGTGTGTGCGTGTGTGTCCTGTTGGTGAGAGTGCTGCTGTCACCGGCACGTTCGCTGGCACAAAAGCTTAGTTTGTGCGTGTATGTGACGCGAAACAGCCTTTGGCACTCTGATTGCCTGAGTCAGTGCAGAGACGAATCTCTCTCTCTCTCTCTCTCTCTCTCTCTCTCTCTCTCTGTGTGTGTGTGTTGTGTGTGTGTTTGTGTGAGTGGGTGTTTGTGTTTGTGTATGTGTGTATCCTGTTGGTGAGAGTGCTACTTTCTCTGACACAAATTGCCTGAGTCAGTGCAGAGATGTTTGTGCGTGTTTGTATGTGTGTGTGGGTGTGTGTGCACTAAGGCTGATTAGCAGTAGCTCTAATGAGCGTTGCCTAAATATAAACGAGTTCTCTCTGAACCCCACAGAGGGAGAAAGATGGAGAGAGAGAGCGAGAGAGAGAGAGAGAGAGAGAGAGAGAGCGAGAGAGAGAGAGAGAGAGAGAGAGAGAGAGAGAGAGAGAGAGAGAGAGAGAGAGAGAGAGGAAACACTTCCAGGCTCTTGGGGAGGAGAGGAGGGATGTGTATATCAAGGATTATTAGCAGTGATTATAATTCATTACAGATAACAACATCAAATCTGCATGGAAATAACATTCAGATGCTTAGAGGAGAAGAGAAGAGAAAAGAGACGCCCGAGAGAGAGACAGTATGAGGGAGAGATAGTTTGTCTGCCTCTGTTCAGAAGATGCATTGAGAACATCTAAGGTATGGAGCTGCCGCTTTCAAGGAGCAGGACTCTAATTCGGACACTTACAAGAAATCCCGCTACGACCTCCGACGAGCCATCAAACAGGTAAACCATCAATATAGGACTAAGATCGAATCCTACTACGTCGGCTTTGACGCTCAACAGATGTGGCAGGGCTCGCCAACTATCATGAATTACAAAGGGAAAACCAGCCACGAGCTGCCTAGGGACACGAGGCTACCAAACAAGAGAAATGCCTTCTATGCTCACTTCAAGGTAAGCAACACTAAACCATGCATGAGAGAACCAGCTGTTCTGGACGACTGTGTGATATCGCTCTCCGTAGCCGATATGAGTAAGACCTTTAAACAAGTTAACATTCGCAAGTCCACGGGGCCAGACGGAATACCAGGACGCGTACTCAGAGCATCTATTGCACTCCACACTGCCCTCACCCACCTGGATAAAAGGAATACCTATGTAAGAATGCTGTTCATAGACTACAGCTCAACATTCAACACCATAGTCCCCCCCAAGCTCAGTACCCTGGAACTGAACACTTCCCTCTGCAACTGTATCCTAGACTTCCTGACGGGCCAACCTTAGGAGGTGAGGGTAAGCAACAACACATACTCTTGATGCTGACCATCAACACAGGGGCCCCTAAGGGGTGTGTGCTAAGTCCCCCCTTGTACTCCCTGTTCACCCACGACTGTGTGGCCATGCATTACTCCAACAACGTCATCAAATTTGCTGACGATGCGATGGTGCTAGGACTGAACACCGAAGACGATGAGGCAGCCTATAGGGAGAAGGTCAGAGACCTGGGAGTGTGGTGCCAGGACAACAACCTCTTCCTCAATGTCAGCATGACAAAGGAGCTGATCGTGGGCTACAGGAAATGGAGGGGTGAGCACACCACCATCCAAATCGATGGGGCTGTAGTGGAGCGGGTCGAGAGCTTCAAGGTCATCGGTGTCCACGACACTGAGGAATTAACATGGTCCACACACACCCGTAACATTGTGAAGAGGGCACGACGATGCCTCTTCCCTCTCAGGAGGCTTAAAAGATTTGGTATGGGCCCTCAGGTCCTCTAAAAGTTATACGGCTGCACCATTGAGAACATCTTGATTGCCTACATCACTGCTTGGTATGGTAACTGCAAGGCACCCGACCGCTAGGCGGTACAGAGGGTGGTGAGTATGGCCCAGTACATAACTGGGGCAGAGCTCACTGGGGCCTGGACCTCTATACCAGGCGGTGTCAGAGGAAGGCCCAAACAATTGTCAAAGACTCCAGCAATCCAAGCCATAGACTGTTCTCTCTGCTACTGCACGGCAAGCGGTACCAGTGCACCAAGTCTGGAACCAACAGGACCCTGAACAGCTTCTACCCCCAAACCATAATGCTGCTAAACAACACTGCTAAATAGCTCATCAAATGGCCACCCGGACTAACTGCATTGACCTTTCTTTTAGCTAACTCTCTTGCACAGACTCTATGCAGACACACTACCCACACACTCACGCATACTCACGCATACTACTAACACACACATATGCACTACATACGCCTACACACACATAACATGCACACACATGCACACTGACGCCACTGTGTGTGTGTGTGTGTGTGTGTGTGTGTGTGTGTGTGTGTGTATGTGTGTGTGTGTGTGTGTGTGTGTGTGTGTGTGTGTGCGTTTGTTGTGTGTGTGTGTGTGTGTGTGTGTGTGTGTGTGTGTGTGTGTGTGTGTGTGTGTGTGTGTGTGTGTCTGTGTGTGTGTGTGTGTGTGTCCACCTGTCTGACTGTGTAGGCGATAAACAGTCTGACCTCAGTGTCCTGGATAAGTCACTCTCATTCTTGTTCTAACTTGAAATGCTATTATTGTCATATTCCCATTCCCTTTGTCTCAGTCTTCAGTTTGAAGGAAGTGAAATTAGCTCAGTTTACCTGAAGTAACATGTCTCTCTCCCTCTCTGTAAGGTTATAACCTGTCTCTCCATGTAGGGTTATAATCTGTCTGTCTGTCTCTCTCTCTCTCTCTCTCTCTCTCGCTCTCTCTCTCTCTCTCTCTCTCTCTCTCTCTCTCTCTATGTAGGGGTATAACCTGTCTCTCTCTGTGTAGGGTTATAACCTGTCTCTATCTGTGTAGGGTTATAACCTGTCTATCTATGTGTAGGGTTATAACCTGCCTCTCTTTGTGTGGGATTATAACCTTTCTCTCTCTGTGTAGGGTTATAACCTGTCACTCTCTGTGTAGGGTTATTTACCTGTCTCTCTGTGTAGGGTTATAACCTGTCTTTCTCTGTGTAGGGTTATAACCTGTCTCTGTGTAGGGTTATAACCTGTCACTCTCTGGTTAGGGTTATAACCTGTGTTGCTCTGTGTAGGGTTATAACCTGTCTCTCTGTGTGTAGGGTAATGACCTGTATCTATCTGTGTAGGGTTATAACCTGTCACTCTCTGTGTAGGGTTATGACCTGTCACTCTCTGTGTTGGGTTATAACCTGTCTCTCTCTGTGTATGGTTATAACCTGGTTCTCCTTGTGTAGGGTTATAACCTGTCTCTCTCTGTGTAGGGTTATAACCTGTGTTGCTCTGTGTTGGGTTATTACCTGTCTCTCTCTGTGTAGTGTTATAATCTGTCTCTCTCTGTGTAGGGTTATACAGACGAGCCGGTTTCCAAGGTACTGTGTCAGGTGGAGGACGGCTCTGTGGTGCAGCTAGACAGATGGAACCTTCAGGTGGAGAGAAGCCCCGCCCAGCCGGAGGAGGGCACACAGAAGGTCTGTCTGGGGTCAGAGGTTAGGGGTCAGGGGGGAAGGTGAATGGTCAAGAGAGGGGTCAGTGGTATGGCTGTCTCATGGTCTGAGTGATATGGACAGTGAGTAAAAGCAAAGTTCAACCTTATTTAAACTGATTTTGTACCTCTTTTTTTCGCTCCCCTCTTTTTCACTCTGCATCTCTCTGTATGTCTCCAGCTCCCACTGAACGTGTTCAACAACTACTTCAGCCTGGGCTTCGACGCCCACGTCACACTGGAGTTCCACGAATCCAGAGGTGAGCAGTACTGTCTCTCAGGACTAGAATCATTGTTCCTTTAGCTGTCTGACTACAGTAGGACACAGACTGTTGTATCTCCTCCTCCCTGCAGAAGCCAACCCTGAGAAATTCAACAGCCGCTTTCGCAACAAGATGTTCTATGCAGGGGTGAGTACCTGACCGACTTAACACCACATTACTGAATGGGGCGAGGAGGGAGAGGGATGAGGAGAGGGATGTGGAGGGAGGGTAGAGAGGAGGGAGGGAATAGAGAGAGAGAGAGAGAGAGAAAGAGAGGTGTAGCGAGAGGGAGGGAATAGAGAGAGAGAGAGAGAGAGAACTCCCATATCTACTGGGTGAAATTCCACAGTGTGCCATCACAGCAGCAAGATTTGTGACCTGTTGCCACGAGAAAAGGGCAACCAGTGAAGAACAAACACCATTGTAAATACAACCCATATTTATGCTTATTTATTTTATCTTGTGTCCTTTAACTATTTGTACATTGTATATATATATATATATAATATGACATTTGTAATGTCTTTACTGTTTTGAAACTTCTGTATGTGTAATGTTTACTGTTCATTTTTGTTGTTTTTCACCTTATATATTCACTTTGTATGTTGTCTACCTCACTTGCTTTGGCAATGTTAACACATGTTTCCCATGCCAATAAAGCCCTTGAATTGAATTGAATTGAAATTGAATTGAATTGAAATTGAATTGAATTGAATTGAATTGAATTGAAATTGAATTGAGAGAGAGAGAGAGGGGTGTAGAGAGAGGGGGGAACAGAGAGAGAGAGAGAGAGGGAGGTGTAGAGAGAGGGAGGGAATAGAGAGAGAGAGGTGTAGAGAGAGAGAGGGAATAGAGAGAGAGAGGGAATAGAGAGAGAGGGGGAATAGAGAGAGAGAGAGAGAGGTGTAGAGAGAGAGAGGGAATAGAGAGAGTGAGGGAATAGAGAGAGAGAGGTGTAGAGAGAGAGGGGGAATAGAGAGAGAGAGGGAGGGAATAGAGAGAGAGAGGGAGGGAATAGAGAGAGAGAGGGAGGGAATAGAGAGAGAGAGGTGTAGAGAGAGAGAGGGAATAGAGAGAGAGAGGGAATAGAGAGAGAGGTGTAGAGAGAGGGAGGGAATAGAGAGAGAGAGGTGTAGAGAGAGGGAGGGAATAGAGAGAGAGAGGGAGGGAATAGAGAGAGAGAGGGAGGGAATAGAGAGAGAGAGGTGTAGAGAGAGGGAGGGAATAGAGAGAGAGAGGTAGGGAATAGAGAGAGAGAGGGAGGGAATAGAGAGAGAGAGGTGTAGAGAGAGGGAATAGAGAGAGAGGGAATAGAGAGAGAGAGGTGTAGAGAGAGGGAGGGAATAGAGAGAGAGAGGTGTAGAGAGAGGGAGGGAATAGAGAGAGAGAGGGCGGGGAATAGAGAGAGAGAGGGAGGGAATAGAGAGAGAGAGGTGTAGAGAGAGGGAGGGAATAGAGAGAGAGAGGTAGGGAATAGAGAGAGAGAGGGAGGGAATAGAGAGAGAGAGGTGTAGAGAGAGGAATAGAGAGAGAGAGGTGTAGAGAGGGAGGGAATAGAGAGAGAGAGGTGTAGAGAGAGGGAGGGAATAGAGAGAGAGAGGGAGGGAATAGAGAGAGAGAGGTGTAGAGAGAGGGAGGGAATAGAGAGAGAGAGAGGTGTAGAGAGAGAGAGGGAATAGAGAGAGAGAGGTGTAGAGAGAGGGAGGGAATAGAGAGAGAGAGGGAGGGAATA